>NC_058404.1:200056735-200091009 GCF_002201575.2 Neomonachus schauinslandi
TCCCTCTTCCCCTCCTCTCCCTCCTCTTCTCCCTCTCCCTCTTCCTCTTCCTCCTCTCCCTCTTCTCCCTCTCCCTCTTCCTCTTCCTCCTCTCCGTCTTCCCCTCCTCCCCCTCCTCTTCTCCCTGCTCCCCCCTCCTCTTCTCCCCCTCCGCCCACCTCTTCTCCCTCTTCCCCTCCCGCCTCCTCCTCTCCCTTCTCCCTCCTCCCCCTCCTCTTCTCCCCCTCCCCTCCTCTTCTCCCTCCTCCCCTCCCGCCTCCTCCTCTCCCTTCTCCTTCTCTCCCTCCTCTTCTCCCCTTCCCCCTTCTCCCTCCTCCCCTCCCTCCTCCTCCCCTCCCTCCTCCTCCTCTCCCTCCTCTTCTCCCCCTCCCCTCCTCTTCTCCCTCCTCCCCTCCCTCCTCTTCTCCCCCTCCCCTTCTCCCTCCTCTCCCTCCTCTTCTCCCTCCTCCCCCTCCTCTCCTCCTCTTCTCCTCTCCCTCCTCCCCCTCCTCTCCCTCCCTTCCATGCTTCACTGTCAGCGTGCAGAGCACTTGCTGTGTGTCAGGTGCCAAAGCTACAGAGGTGAGGAAGGTAAGACAATATCCGACCCCCGGAGCTTACATCACACAGAGAAAGATGGGCCCATGGAGCTCAGGAATGGCCTTGAGAGGCCAGGGACTAGCCCCCATGGGACATGGTGGAGGCCCTTGACTTGGGGTTTTGGGGGGCTTTCCTCCTCAGCACGGGCCCTGCGTGGGGGTCTGAGGTGGAGTTCTGAGTGTGGGAGAGTGTGTGCCCGCAGTCTGTCGCTCACTCACTAGCCACGTATCCCTGGGCATCCATCCCTGCCTCAGTGTTCTCATCTGCAAAACCAGCACAGTAACAGTGGTGGCTTTGCTGAGCTGTTTTGAGGATGAAAGGAGATGGTGCATGGACTGCACCAGATCGACACTGGTGACCGTCTCCTCCAGCCCCGTCTCTCAGCTCCGATCCTGGTGGTTACCTGACAATTCCGCTCGGTCCTGATGCTGTCTACTCGGACTCAGCATCCAGCCCTGCAGGCTAAGGGCTCAGGCCCACAAGACTGCCCCCCTTGAGAAGCCAGTCAGTTACCACCTGTGCTTCTCACAGATGGGCTATAAATTTGGGAGGGGGTTCCCACAACCCCTTCACTCTGTCTGCAGAGTGCCCTTCGGGTGCCAAGACTCAGTTCTTTGACTCGGGGAAAATGCTGCTTGGTAATTTGCTAGAACGGTGCACTCAAATAAACAGCTTTAGTTACTGTTCCCGGCTTCTTAGATAAAGGATACAACTCAGAACCAGCCAGACGGAGGAGAGGTACGGGGTGAGGTGTGAGGGGTGTGCAGAGCTTCCACGCCCTCTCTGGGCATGCCACCCTCCTGGCACCTTGGTGTGCTCATCAACCAAAAGGCTCTGGAGCCCCGTTGTTTTAGGGGTCTTACGGAGGTTCCCTTGCATGGATGTGATTGATTAGATCATTGCTCACTGGTGATGGAAATCAAGCTCCAGCCCCTCTCCCCTCCTGGAGGTCAGGGTGCAGGGACAGACAGCCCTCCCAGCCTTGGTCTTTCTACCACCAGCCCCATCCTGAAGGTCCAGGGCCTCCAGCCCCCAGTCCTCCCATTAGCACACAGAAGACGTTCCTATCGCCCCAGAGATGCGAAGGGCTTTAGTTGCAGCGTGCCAGGAACAAGGGACGAAGACCAGATGGAGACTTCCTATGATGCCACGGTACACGATGCCTTGGCACAAGGCCCGGCTACGTGCTCCGTCCCGATTTGCTGCCCTGATTCTGCGACGTCCTGTCTGTTGGTCTTTCTACACGTGGTGGTGGGGGGTTTCTGTTTATTCTAGTATTCATGCACCTGTGCGTGTTTATTGAGCACCTACTAGGTGCCGGGCACCGTGCCTTACCTGGCTGATGCAAGATGGAGCAACCAGCCCGTCTCTGCCCCGGGAGGGGTCCCAGCCTGGCACCTGCGCTCCCCCTCGGGCCCATGGGGGGACCTGGAAATGCCCGGCAGCTGCCCCCTCCCCACCATGTGGTGGGCTGCAGAAAACGGGAGATACTCACTAGGGCCGCACAGCTACAGATGAGGTTTTAATTGGCATGAGGTAGCGCTCCCCCCTCACAAATGGGACTCGGCAGCCACTGCGGGTTTTGTTGGGCTGTCTGCTGACCCAAAACCAATCCACTTCGCATGAAGCAGAAATAAGACTGTAAAAGAGTGGGTTTGTAGCCTGGCATGGGTGTGCACCTACAGGACAGCTTCCTGCTAGGGAAGCGGATTCCTGAGGGTTCCGGTGAGGTGTCTACCCGCCAGCTTGGTCATCGTGGCGGCGGAGGCCCAGTGACTGTCTCCTCTCTGGGAGGAGAGCCTCGCCTTCCGGTTGCCGCACAGACTAGGTGCTAGTCACTGAGGCTGCTTTTTACAGGGACTCACCAGACCCGTGTGTCACACTCTGTCTGCAGAGTGCCCTTTGGGTGCCAAGACTCAGCTCTTTGACTCGGGGAAAATGCTGCTTAATTAGCCGGCTCAAAAAGACACCCAATTATGAGGGAAATTGGTCTGGAAGAACCTGTGTTTTCAGATTTTCTCTCATTCTGTGCTGAAACCCATTCCATCCCTCTAAGACCAGCTTGTTAATTATTTAATGTAATTTTAAGAGGATGATCTCGGAGGAATCCACATTCTTTTGGAAATTGGTTGAGAGCCGTGTGCTTGCTTCAGCACCTCACGGCTCACTGGGCAGAGACCCCATCAGGGTCTCTGTGCTCTGCCGGCATTTGCTGGGTTAGGGTCTTGGCTGCCCACACCTACATGGTCCAGTGTTCCAGAAAACTGTCTAATGCTGCTGGGCCTCTCTGTGGCACCACCTGCCTCTGCTGAACTCTCATTGTTGTAGGAAAGGCGGAAGGAGGGCTCCCTTGCCTGGAGCAAGGGGGGGTCACTTTCTCAGAAGGTGCCCAGGGAGGGGACTACTGCCTCCACCCTCATGGAAGGGCCTCACTGTCATGGTCCCCCTCCGTCAGTCTACCGGGGCCACCTGCTGTCATGCCCACCCCAGGCAGCTGTGTAGACAGGTATGGGTGGTCTGAGAGGCCAGTCCTGCCACTGCGCGTGGTAGACTGGTGGGGACTTGGCCACCAAGGGAAGAGACCCCCTAGGCTACCATACTAAGGTGGTGAGGAGCTCACGGGACACCCTGGGGGTTTTAGAAGAGGAGGGGCTTAGCTCTTTGACTCTGGAAAAATCCCAGCGGGAGAGCCCAAGGACCTTGGCATGGTGTCACCTGGAGAAAGAGGCACTGTCTGCCCTGTGCTTGGGGCTGATCCCTCTGTCACATACAAAGCAAGCTGCACTCGGGGTGCCTGAGTGGCTTAGGTCGTTGAGCGTCGCAGCTGAGCGTCGTGATCTCAGCTCAGGTCATGATCTCAGGGTTGTGAGATCAAGCCCCAGGTTGGGCTCCACACAGAGCGTGGAGTCTGCTTAAGATTCTCTCTCCATCTCGGGGTGCCTGGGTGACTCAGTCGTTAAGCGTCTGCCTTCGGCTCAGGTCATGATCCCAGGGTCCTGGGATCGAGCCCCGCATCGGGCTCCCTGCTCGGCGGGAAGCCTGCTTCTCCCTCTCCCACACCCCCTGCTTGTGTTCCCTCTCTTGCTGTCTCTCTCTCTCTGTCAAATAAATAAATAAAATCTTTAAAAAAAAAAAAAAGATTCTCTCTCCATCTCTCTGCCCCTCCCTCCCCTTATATATATGTACACTCTGTCTCCCCCGGCCCCCCAAAAAGTAAGTCTGGACAAGGGAAGGAGAGATTTGATTTGAAGACTATTGCAATGCGGGAGGGGCTCTCACAATAGGGGGAGGGGCTATCACGTCAGGAGGAGGGGTTACTTCCATAGAGAGGACCTCTGCTCTGTGATCTAGAGCATCTCCAAGGTAAGGAGAAAGGTGTTTCCTTTGGGGAGGAACACAGAGGGTGAGGGACTTGCTGGAGGCACGAGCAGGTGGCAGTCTGCTTTGTGCCTGCTGGTTCGCAGGAGGGCTGTGCGGTGGGCTCGTTCTGTGCCCGGGACTGGCCCACTGCGGGGCCAGACACAGTTGGGCCTGTTGTGGGGAGAGAGGCCTGACTGAAGTCCCTCTGGCTGACAACCAGCATTTTATCCAGCGTGGTCAGTGGGGGCCACAGTCTGGCTAATCTACAAGCAGAGAGTGGGAACTGGGGTCCATGTCTGACCTCATCACAAGGAAACAGGGGGCACCTGCATGACTGGTCCAAGTCCATAGGGTGGGGGCTTGTCACGATGGCTCTCTTCCGGAGCACACGCTGGGGAGACTTCCCCTGGCATGTCTGAGAGCGTGGGGCTCAGGGAACGTGCCACACTGTCAATGCAGCGCAGACCCTAGCCACTCCTGTCCTGACTCGGATCAAGAGGGCTCCTGTGGGTCCAGAGGGAGAGCTGTGCATTCTCCTCGAAGGCCACCACGGAGCCAGCCCAGCAGACCGCAGTGGGGGCACCGTATCGAGTCCCTCTCAGCACCGGCAACTCCCCAGATGCGTCTGGGGATCAGTTCGCTCTCCACACTCTGTTGTGATCATGTCTCAGGCCGGGTTGAACCAGGCCTGGTGCAAAGCAGGTGAGCAGAAGATGCCGGGGGCCGGATAGGTCAGCCAGGGGAGCCCTGCTGCACACAAGACGCAGGCCGGCTGTTGGCGGGCTGCGGAGCGGCGTGCTGGGAAGCGAGAAGCAGCCAGAATGCTAATTTCCCTCATTTCTGCTTTTCTGGTGCTGAAATGTTCTTCCTGCCAAGCTTGCTTAAGCTTTCTTCATGAAAACCTCATGCGATGGTTTCTTCTACTCTATGCGAAATTCTTGAACTTCTCAGAAGCGGCGTGTGGAAGCCGCAGTGCGTCCGCCCAGACCAGACTGTGGTGGGGGGGCCGGTGGCGGCGTTCTCCCCGAGCCGAGTTCACATTGAGCTGCACGGTGTCCCACGGTGACAGTCATTGCCGTGGCCCATGGAGCCCCTGCGACGTGGAGGCCCCGGCCTTCTTGTTACTCTTGATGTGCTCGGCATTGGCGCTCATGCAGGCAGCGAGACCGAAGCCAGGGTCCCCGGGGAAGGGCGCGGAGAGGCTGCTTATGCAAGCAGGGCCTTGTGGAGACCCGTTCTCCAGGAGCCGGTCCGCTGCCTTCTGCGGAATAATGCTCACGCGCCCTGGAGACAAGGAGCCTGGCTCGCACCGGGGCCTCACAGCTCTGGACTCCCCGATCAGTGTCAGCTCCCTCCAGAGGGTGACAGAGAGGATCTAAGCAAGACACCGGGCACGGATGGCTCCCTGGCAGCCTCAGGAGTGGCCCCATCCTCACCCCAGCCTCCCAGCCTCCCAGCCTCCACTTGGAAGTGGATCTTGGGAGGTGGGTCTCACTGGAGGGGGTGCTGTGAGGCACCAGGGGGACAGGCGTGCTGATGGAAGATTGGATAACCCCAGGCCCCACACCATCCACCACGAAGCTCGCCCGGCCATGGATTCCTTTGCTGCTCTTGTTGCCGCCACCGGGCTGCCCCCCCAGATTGCACACATCTCCTCCGTACACGGTTCCATTTGGACCTCTGGCTGCGGTTGAGGTAGAGCCCAGGAGCAGAGCATCCCTGGGGAGAGATGAGGGGGCGGGCTGGGGCCAGGTTGCTGCGGGAGGGCGGTCTTTGCTCTGGTGCTCAGACATCAATCTCAGAACCCTGGGGAGAGCCGGGGAAGGTATCCCGACTGTTTAAATGTAGGCAGGTTTTTGTGAGACCTTTCTTTAATTAGTTTCTAACCTGATTGCATGTTGTACTAGGTTCCGTTTTCCGCTGTGACAAATTAATACCAAGTTGGTGGCTTAGACCAACAGGAATCTGTTCTCTTACGGTTCTGGGGTCAGCCATCTGAAATGGGTCTCACTGGGCTGGAATCCAGGTGTCTGCGGGCCTGCGCCCTCCTGCCGGTGCCACGGGAGAGTGTGCTCGTGGCTCCTTCCGCCTCTGCACAGCCTGTCCTTGTGACTCAGGCCCTCTGCTTGCCTCGCCACACCCCCCTGCCACACTCTGACCTTCCCGCCTCCCTCTTGTAAGGACCCTGGATTACAGGAGGCCCACCAGATAAGCCAGGGTCATTTCCCATCCCAGGATCTATAATTCCTCACAACTGCAAAATGCCTTTGGCCGTGTAAGGTGAGATATCCGCAGGTACTGAGGATCAGCACATGGACATTGTTGGAGGGCATTATTCTGCCAGCTACAGGTGCTCAAGCAACGTGGCCTGCTGAGTCCTTTAAATCAGTAGAAACGGGCTTTTTGACAGAGTGCACGGTGTATTATCCCAAGCGTTCCCGAAACACCTGGAAAAGCTGTGTGTTCTCCAGCTCTCTGTTGGTTAGAACGCTGCAGGTGTATCCTTGGATCGGGCTCGTTAAAACTGTGGTTCCAATCTTCTATATTCTTACTGACTTTGTTTGCTTGGCTAGTGTCAAGAAAGGCGTGTTAGGATTTTTACACTGAGTGTGGATTTGTGAATTTTTTGCTTGAAATTCTGTCAACTTTTGGGTTATTTGTTTTGAAGCTTATTCTCTTACAAGATGAGAACCTTGGAGCGCCTGGGTGGCTCAGTCATTAAGCGTCTGCCTTCGGCTCAGGTCATGATCCCAGGGTCCTGGGATCGAGCCCCGCGTCGGGCTCCCTGCTCCGCGGGAAGCCTGCTTCTCCCTCTCCCACTCCCCCTGCTTGTGTTCCCTCCCTCGCTGTGTCTCTCTCTCTGTCAAATAAATAAATAAAATCTTTAAAAAAAAAAAAGATGAGAACCTTTTATCATCAAATTAGTGAACTTTCACCCATCTAACAATGATTTTGTGTGTGTGTGTGTGTACTTTTCTCTTCTTCCCAGGGACAAGGTAAAGATGGGCAGGTTTCCTTCTACACTGTGGATTTATCTTCAGTTCACACTTGTACCAACCATGTGGGTCTCTGAGCCCCAGCTTTAGGCAGAAGTCTTCTTATTATAAACTTCCTTTCTTGGCTTTGTCCCCTGACCCCCAGCTCTCATGCAGCCATCAAAACAGAGATCCAAGATCTCCTGTTGTATTGGGATCCACTTTAGCCATGAGTAACATAAAAACCCAAACCAGAGTGGCTTAGTTAAGATAGACGTTTATTAGCTTCTTTCTTTCATATGGGCCACAAGTCTGAGGTGGTCAGTGCAGGGCTGAGGGTTTTTTATGCTTCAGTCGGTGTGGCTTCCATTTCCAGGGGCCTCATAGTGCAGAATGGCTGCTGCTGTACCAGGCATTGTGTGCATATTCCAGTTATTAGGAAGGATGAAAGGGGTAAAGAACAACGTGCTTTCATTTCTAGGACACTTCCCCGGTTCTTCACACAATACTTCTCACATTCTTGGGCCAAATTTAGTTACACGAGTTTCAGGGGAGTTCCAGGGGAGTCTGGGAAGTATAGGCTGTATTCTGTAGGGTCACATGACCAGCTGAAAATTGAGGGTTCTGTTATTTGGAAGGAGAGGAGGATGGCCCCTGGGGGACCCCGGCAGGATGTGGTGGAGGCGCTGAAGGCAGCTGACTGGAAGCTGGCTCCCTGCTCTCCATCTCCATGACCTCATTGGGTTTTGACCCCGAAAGTTTCCTGTTTCCTTAACAGCTCAACGATGCACGTTCAAATATTTTAAGATACATTTAATCAAGTTCTATTGTGGCTTCTGCGGAAAGGATTTCAATGTCACTGAGTGTACCATCCTGCCGGTAAAAGGGAGTCTCCCCAGGCGGACTTTTCTGGATAATGTGCTATTTCACACCTGCCTCAGTTCTCCCGTTCAGTTCCAGTCCTTGTGCGTTTGGCAGCGCACGTGCTGCTCGGTGTTGGTCCTGGTGGGGCCTAAGTCAGGTGGGGGTGGGGCAGGGGGCACTCCTGGGAGGGGGGAGGGGAGGCTGCTGCGCCTGGGAGATCAGGCAGTGGAACAACCTGGAAAGCCCACGCACAATTCTCCGGGTGGTGGTCTCGGTGGGGATGGTCTGGGGACCTGCCGGGCCACGGATGCAGAAGGGACACACGTGGGGCCCCCTGGGCTGGACAGAAGGACCTGCTAACTCAGGCAAGCTGCGTGAGGCGCTCCTTCCCACCGCGGAATGAGTTGCTCTTTATGACCTGAGAGGCTCGGGTCCGTTTAGCCAGGGATAATATCCGTTCAAACCCATGTGACTGTGGATTGCATTTTCTAAAATTATTTATTAAGCAATTGTCTCTGTCGCCTTGAGACACCAGTGATTGTAATTCAAGCATTGAAAGGGTCTCCTAGCTTTCTGGCATCTCACTCTGACCCCTCGCTCTTGGCTTTTTGCTGGGTCTGGTTTCTTCTCAGACCTGGAAGATTCATTTTCCCGGGTGGAATTTTCCAGAGTGCCTCTTCTGCACCTTTCTGCTGGACCTGGCCCCTTCGTGTCCACCCCCCGCCCTGGCCTCCTGCACAAGGTCATAGTACATGGCCGTGTCACTAGGAAGGTGAGAGCAAAGCCGTTGGTGATGACCCCCAGTGTGGCCTTCACTGGCACATGAATGTCTGCAGTCATACTGTCCGCTAAATGTCATGGGGGCCCCTGGGGCTGTTGGGGATCCCTGGACTGTATTCCTGAACAAACGGGGTGGGACTGGGGCTGTTTTTGGCCCCTCGTGAATCACACATTTCCTACTGAGCTTTTCCTTTGAAAGATCGTTGAGCTTAGAGCCCCAGACCCCCAAGACCAGAATCAGTCTTCCTGCCACCTGGTCACCGACAGAAAGCCCTGCTGAGAGCTTCTTTTTGACATTTTAATTGACCATGTGGTGCAGCCGCAGACGCGGGCTGCCATCCTCAAAACCCAGCTCTCTGTGTTTCTGGGATCATTATGTGTCTTTTGTTGACTTTTCTACAATGGAAAGAAAAATTTTGTCCAACATTTGAACTTCTGGATTTGAGGCAGGTACTCCTTGTGAGCCTTTATGGAGACATGCTCTGATCTGGAGGCAGGGGTCACTTGGAGGAATTCTGTCCCTCCTCCCCACTCAGCCCCATGTCACTCGTCCTCCACGAAGCCCTCCGTGAACCACGGCTCCATCCTCCTGCCCCTCCGGCCTTGGTACCGAGCACTTCCTGGACGCCAGGCATTACAGAGGCTGGCTGGCGTCATCCTTAACGACAGCTGCGTGGGCCAAGAATCCCAGCCCCGTCTCACTGACAAAATCGGGGCTTGCAGAAGGAAGTGACTTTTCCCCCAGGCAACCGCATCACAGGTGGATTTGAGATTTCCATGAAGTCTCTTTGGCTCTGCTCTGGGCCACCCTGTGTCACCAGGATTTGGGAGCATATGGGATTTCAAGGCAATGTAGGTCCCCATGCTCAATTAGGGGTCAAGGCTTGAGCCTGCCCACTCCTGGGCGCAGACAGAGAAGACCAGGCAGGAGCCCTTGCCCCCTTGGCCAGCAATCCTGGGCCCTAATCCAGCCTCCAGGACCAGACCTGACCACATCCCCACCCTGCCTCAAGCCCAGTGGACTTGCCCCTTCCCAGCTTCCCCCTTTTCCCCACACCTGGGCAGGAGCTGGCTTCTGAGGTCCTCCAATGCCCTCTCCCAGGACAATCTGTCCTTTATCTGAAGGTGGCTCCTTCCTACTCTGGGGGTACTAAAGTGTCCTTTCTTGGGGTGCCTGGATGGCTCAGTCGGTTAAGCATCTGACTCTTGATTTTGGCTCAGGTCATGATCTCAGGTTCATGAGATTGAGCCCTGCATCAGGCTCCACACTCAGTGGGGAATTGGTTTGAGAATCTCTCTCTCTCTCCCTCTCCCTCTAACCCCTCCCCCTGCTCGTGTGTGTGTGTGTGTGCGTGCTCTCTCTCTCTCTCCAATAAATAAAATAAAATATCTTTCTTCTATGAATTGGTGGCTGAGGATAGTAGTTTTCTTTTAATAACATCCCTTGGAAAACTAAGAGACTACAGCCTGGTGGGCCCCACTTTGATGTTCTTGTAAATTGTGATGGTGGCCCGTGGGGGCTGGAAGGGGGCAGGACTCCTCTGGCCCTCCAGCCCTGCGCAGGCGCCTTCACCCTGGCAGGCCACCCTCACGCTTGTGGGGCCTGCCCACCCCACTCTCTCCCCTGCTCCCCCTGGAGAGGTCTTCCACATTCCACTCAGCTCCCACCCCCTCCAGGAACCCTGTCTGACGGCGCCCTGCAGGCTTAGATACTCCTCCTCTGGGGTCTGTCCCACAGGCCCCGGGGCTTCTCCTTTATGTCCTTTCCCCACTTTGTCATCAAGGGCTTTTCCTCTTCTGTACCCTGAGCTTCCGGAGGGCAGGAACCGTGTCCTGCCGTGGGTCCTTGGTCCAGGGCCGCGTATAAATGACCAGCATGCAGGCTTCAGGACCCGAGCAGCGCTGAGAATGGGTGTGGGCTCCAGGGCATGGGCTGGGGGCTGGTCAAGTCACCCCCCACTCCTGTCCACTCAGGACAAGCTTTGGGAGGTGGATGGGGCCGAGCCGGCGTGGGGGGCTCTGCCGGTCAGCCTCTGGCTGACTGTGTCTTCTGCGCATCCGCAGCCGGCGCCCTCTGCACCCCGCCAGCCAGTTTGGGCAGACGCTGCCGGCTCTGAGCACAAAGGCGATCTGCCTCTCGCTTTGTATTTTATTTTTGGCTAATGCAACTTGGCATCTTATTTTCCTTCATTATTTGGCAATTGTGCTCGAGGCGATCAGCTCCAGTAAATTTGTGACCATAATCATCTGCGGGCCTGTTTTTCAATCTGAGGCCGATGACTAGCCCACTAATGCCCTCTCCCCGACTGCCTCCTCGGGGCCCCAGACTAATTATTGCAAGACGTGCTAAGTGAAGTTCAGTGTTGGGGACTGTTCTGGAAATCCTTCCAGCTCTGAAATTGCAGGACATCAAATGTATTCAGAAGATGCAGTTAGCTGTGGTCGGTGGGGATTTCAGGAGAGGGGGCCTTACAGGTCAAGGACACTGCCCCCCGCCTCAGCCCTGCGTATGTGTGTGGGGGGGGGTGTGTAGTGGCGCACGCCATGCCCACTTGCCCCAGGCAGCCGCTCCGTGCTCCCATGAGCCTCCGGAAGCGTTCGGGCCTAGCAGGGTCCGGCGCCACTGGTCCCACAGAGGCCCCCAGTGAAGAGACGTGATGCGTCAGGACGTGGCTGTGCTGGGACTGGCAAAGCCCCGGGGAGAGAGCCCCTGCCTGGTCCTGAGGGAGGGGTGCGGGGAGCGGGAAGCGGGAAGGGGTGTGAGCAGCTAACCCCAGGTGCGCAGGACTTGGTGCCGTGGGAGGGGGAGGTTCGGATGTGCTCTTTTGTTTCTGTTCCTGGCGTTCATAAAGATTTCCAGCGGCCCGCCCACAGGCCCCCGCCCCCCGGACCTGTGCACACACCTGGGTGCGGGAGCAACGGGGGGTGGTGCGCCCACCGGCCCCCAGAATTCGGTTAGACAGTGTGCTCTCGGCACTCAGGACAGCACCCAGCAGCGGTAGGGGCCCACTGCGGGCAGCTGCCCGAGATAGAGACCCTGAGCTCCTTGGCACCTTGCCCCGTGGCACCTGCCGTGGCACCTGCCACGTAACTGGTGTTCTGTGGCATTTGGTGGAGCGTGGCCTGAAGCCAGAAGCTCGGAAGTCAGCAAAACCTGGAGGAGCGTGGGCCTCGGAGCTATCGACCCGTGGGGGCTGGGGCTGCCCTCATGGGAGGTCCCTTGCCGCTGCTGGGCCCCTCCGGAAATCCGACACGAGCGCCCAGCTGTGCCTGCCTGGGGGCGTGCGGGACGTTTCTCCCCTGCCCTCCGCCGCTACACGACTCACACGTTCACGTGCGCATTTGGAGCAGAGACGCCACCGCCCTGACCATGTGCTCGCGGACGTCCATGAGGCTTCACCCGCACGTGCCACAGCCGTTTGTCTACAAACTGCCATGGCCGCACTTGGCTCCATGGCAGAGTGGCGTGGTTAGGACCAGGGCCCGTGGCCTGCGGGCTAACAGGTTGACTCTGCTCTTTTCAGAGCAAGGTTGCCAAGCCTGGTCCCCCGAGGAGACAGGTGAGGCAGGAGCAGGGGTCCCACTTGCTGCAGGCTCTGGGTTCTGCTTTTTTTTTTTAAAGATTTATTCATTTATTTAAGTGAGAGAGAGAGCGCGTGCAAGCAGGGAGAGGGGCAGAGGGAGAGGGAGAGAGAATCTCCAGCAGACTCCCTGCTGAGCATGGAGCCTGGCTCGGGGCTCGATCCCATGACCCTGAGATCATGACCCAAGCTGAAATCAAGAGTTGGATGCTTAACCCACTGAGCACCCCCAGGTGCCCTTGGGCTCTGCTCTTTGTTCTGCCCTTCATTTGTCACGTCGGGAGCACATGCAGAACAGAAGGGCACGTGGGGATGGGATGTGCTTGGCTTTGCACCCCGGGAGGAGCCCGGGGTGTGGGGGCGTGGGGTGCCGGCGCCGGAGGGCTGCCAGGCTGCTGTCTAGAGCCCAGAGGGAGCCTGGCTGGAGGAGTGCTGGCTAAATTGTTGGAGTTTTGTTATAACACAATGAGGTCACCCGGACAGGACAGAATAGGGATCCAAGATGGTTTCTTAGAGGCCTTGGGGTGAAGGTAGGGTGGCTCAGGCCTGGGAGGGAGGAGAGGGCGTGGAGACAGGGATGGGGCAGGGGTGAGACGGCTCTCCTCCTGCGCATCCCTAGGGCCACAGAGCGATGTCTTCCTGCGGCCCTGTTCCCCGTCTGAGGCCAGTGTGGGGGCAGGGGGAGTTGACTGGCCCGTGTCCATCTCTCCAAGGAAAGGCCTCTGCCTGAGCCCCTCAGTGTCCCCAGCAGGTGCTTGCACGTGGGGAGGAGGTTGTCATCTGCAGCCCACGGGAGGTCCTAAGAGCCAGGCCTGCTGTGCTGTCCTCGTCCTCCCTCTTGTGACTGGGCGGAGTGTTCAGGTCCCTGCAGGAACCCTCCCCCTGCCCCCTGCTGCCAACCCACACCTCGGCTCTCCATCAAGGGCCCGGTGTGCTGGGAGAAAGTGCTATCAGTAATAACCCTTCACATCGCTACAGCGATTTCCAATTTGCCGTGTACTTTCACATCCATTATACCATTTAATCCCGCCCCACGGGTAGCTGCCAGGACGAGGGAGATAATACAAGCTAAGCTCTGGTACAGAGCCTGCCCCACAGTCAACACCTGCAAGAAAACACAACTATAACTCAAGGGGTGGGGAGAGGGAGGGGAGGCAGGGGAGGGGGCAGCTGTTCTCCAAGCTGGGCTAGGACCAAGGCCTCAGGCCAGTGCCCCCTGCACCGGAGGGCAAGGCTCTTCCTCCGCACGCCTCCCTCCCAGAGAGGAGCCACAGGTCCCAGGGCCAGCCAGGCTTGGAGACATTGTGGCCACTACGCTCTGAGGGGGAGCCTAACATTCTGGGCAGAAGGAGTGTTTGTCAAATACATAACAAGCATTGGGGATCCCAGGCATGGTCAGCTGCCTGAAAAATAGACCTTTATTCCACACGAAGGATTAAAATGTATCAACTGGTGCCTCCTCTGTGTGTGTGCGTGTGCACACGCACACGCACACACACAGTGCAAGGGGACTTCTAAGATGACCTGAATAACCCGATGAATAAGACAGAGAAGAGAGGATGGCAACAAAGGAGGCAGTGGACAGCTGCTCCGGGGGGCCACTGAGTCCAGTCATCTCTGTGCTGTCCCTTGGAGGCTTATGTCCCCACTCACAGGAGGGTGGGAAGTCACATCCACCAACTAAGGGACAGTCTATCCCCAATATACACATAACTCCGAGGTTAGCCTCAGAGAAGGGGGCCCACTAAAGACCAAAGGAGCACATGTATCCCACACATTTTGCCAGACATGACTCTTAGGAAAACTGCTTGTGGAAATATCCCAGGCCCTGGAAAATGGGAGTCCTTCCAATTCCACCGCTGTTCCTTGATTTCCTACTGCAAGCTGCTGCTCAGCACCTAGATGTGAGGCCCTGGATGGTGGGTCTGGATCCTGCCATCCTGGAATTTGCAATTCATCCATCCGCTCAACCACTCAACCCATCCCTCTTTCCATCCATCCATCACCCACCCATCCTTCTCTCTATCATCCATGTATCCATCCATCCATCCATCCATCCATCCATGCATTCATCATCCATCCATGCATCCATCATCCAACCATCCATCATCCATCATCCATCCATCCATCATCCATCATCCATCCATCCATCCATCATCCATCCATGCATCCATCATCCATCCATCCATCCATCATCCATCCATCCATCCATGCATCCATTATCCATCCATCCATCCATCATCCATCCATCCATCCATGCATCCATCATCCATCCATCCATCCATGCATCCATCCATCCATCCATCCATCCATGCATCCATCCATCCATCCATCTATTCATGCATCCATCATCCATCCATCCATCCATGCATCCATCATCCGTCCATCCATGTATCCATCCATCCATCCATGTATCCATGCATCCATCCATGTATCCATCCATCCACTCATCCATCCATCTACTCACTCTCACCCACTCAATACTGATTTATCAGAGATTTATCTGAAATTGCTGTACGTTCTGGGAATGCTGCAGTGAGCAAGAGAGACAAGGACGCACCCATGTGGGGCTTAAAATCAGGGCCACCACACATCATTGGGCAGGCTGTGCACTGCACAAGGGCACTTCACTGTGGGTGAATGGGGTTAAAATCTACTTGCCAGGCTATGAACTCCGAAGTGAGCTATCTTGGCCTGGAGGAAGGGGAATCTTTTTCCTGGTATAAGACGCTAACCATTCCTCAAGGAACATGCCCTGGGGGCTACTTCCACCTTTTAAATGTGCCTAAAGTCCTTGGTCAGGCAATAACAGCCATATTGCATCCTGGGCAATCTCAGAGGGAGGGTGTTATATCTCCCTGCCCCTTCTCAGTCCCAATGCCCCCCCGACTCCTAACATATCAGTCAAGTGTCCTTGTGCCCCCCAGTGTTACTTTTCCAGCACCTGAAATAACTTTCTCCTAAAATAATGTTCCCAACTAATTCATTCTTCCTTCAAGGACACCTCCTCCAGGAAGCCCTCCTTAACTCCCCTAGGGAGGCTCGGTGACTCCTCTGAGCTGCCACAGATCCAAAGAATTTTCCTCCATCTTGGTGCTTACCACTGAGGCAACCAAGGCCCACTGCTGGCCTCAGGGCTGGCCAGAGGTGAGCAACAGGCCTATATCATCCACTCCAGTGGCTTGAGTCCTTGACAGGGTTGCCAGATTGAGCAAAAACAAAACGCACTTAGTTAAATTTAAATTTCATATACACGATAAATTATTTTCAGTATATCACAAATATGGCATACTTATACTAAAAATATGCAACATAGGGGAAATACTAAAAGCTTACTTATCAGAAATTCAAATTTAGAATAGGCATCCTGTGTTTTCTGTCAACCTTTGCTTCGGCTGGACTCCAGCCTCCAGGAGGAGGCCTGGAGCAGAATGAGGTCGAACGTGCTGGATGACCCCAGGACCCCTGTGTCACATCCCTGCCCCACAATGACAGCCCCAGCTACAGAACAGCCTTCATCTGGAGGCTTCCTTGACTCTCCCCATCCAGGCTGGGTGGGATGCCTCCTCTGAATGCCCCCGTGCACACCTACTTGCACACACTCACATGCGCACATGCACACTCACAGACCGCAGCCCTCGCCATCCCTCCAACCCAGCCAGGCTGCCCTGTGCATCGTCTGTCACCCTCAGCACCATGAACCCCAACAAGGCTCCTGCCTGGGTCAGGTCCCGAGGGAACCCCATCTCTGTGAGTTGGTTAGGTCCCACTGAGCCAAAAAGTGAGTTGGAGAAAGTAGCCTCAGCCCTGGATAGATTTTTCTTCTGCCTAATTATAAAATCCATTGCAGTAGAAATCACAAAACAGAACAACTTGGCTATTATAGGGACATGCTTTATACTCAAAACTTAAAGAGCTTGTTTTAAAAACTGACTGTAAAACCACTTAATTACTTGGTTTTAAAGCCAGCCATGTGGAAATTATGTCCCCTTGATGTACATTTTGGAGGTGATTTCTGGCAAAGAGAGCTCCACAGTGGAGCATATCGTGCCAGGCTCCTGGGGCTGCCTTATGAGTCTGCAGCCCCGTGTGCTCCCTGAGCTGCCCTCATGGCCACTCTGAGCCTCGCAGAGTCCCAGAATAAACAGTTGGTCGCCCCTGAAGGTGAGGAGCCCAGGGCCCAGCCATTGGGCTCTTCTGGTGCCTGCCAGGCAGCTCCCATAAGAGTGAGGCTAGGACCAAGTTCTGAATGTTTTGACTACAAATCTTATCATCTTTTCACCATTCCTACCTACCATCCATCTATCCAACCACCCACCCAAGTGGCACCCAATGGCACCCAAGTGCCATTTATCTGTATATTTAGCTGTCTGTTGATTGTCCCATCCATACATACACCTGCCTACCCACCCATATATCCCATCTATACATACATATTTCCATATTTCCTTCCTTCCTTCCCTCCTTCCTTCCCTCCCTTCCTTCCTTCCTTCCTTCCTGCCTTCCTTCCATTCAACAAGCCTTATAGAACTCCTCATATGCCAAGTTTCTGGGCAAGCAGGGAGGTGGGGTAGGAATAGAACACATTTCCCTGAGGAATGTGTGAGCTCACAGCACACTTAGATCACAAACCACTTAGATCACAAACTTGCTCTCCTGAGGTGGAGTAAGTTCTAAAATGGAGGTGTGTATAAGCTTCAACGGAACTACGATGGGGGATTGGTCACCATAATGCAGCAGGGAGTGTTTCATACAAGGGGACATTTGGGTTGGCTTTTGAAGGATGTACAGGTGTTGACCATGTGTAAGAGGGAAGGGTATTCCAAGCAACACTTCTGGTTCTGAAGTTCAAGGTCAAGAACCTGGAGCTCAAAATCTGGCCCCACCCTCCCTGGCTGTGTTTCTGGGGATGAGTCTTTTAAGCTCAGTTTCCTTACCTGTAAGAGGGGGAGAATTATGCTTACTCTGTGTTGCCCACTGTCCTTCCGTTCTGTCTCACCTTCTCAGCTGGGACTTTCCCTCTGGGGTTCATAGCTGTGAGGGTGGCATGTTCACCAATCCCTGGTTGTCCCCCTCTCCTCATGACCCTACCCAGTCCCATAGCTTCACATACCACGACACACCCCAGTTAACCTGCCAGCCCTGCTGTCACCCTCAACTCCACACTCTGGTCTCCTGCTGTCCCCGAGACACCGGGAAGTCATTCCTAAAGGGCATCTCAGACGCATCATGCTGCATCAGATCTCTCCAGAGGGAGGCATCACGCCCAGGCAGGCTGAAAGCCTAGAGGTCACCCTTGACCCCACATCAAGGGCGCCAGCAAGTTCTGTGCTGCTACATCCCAACCACACCACCGTTATGCCCGATCAGCACCCCGGTCCAGCCACCCCACATCCTCATGGTACGTCCCAGCAGGTACTTCTCTTCAAATAGCCTAGAAGCCTTCTGGCCAGCAAAACCTGCCCTGGACTGGCCACCTCTTCAGTCCGTGCCCAGGGACAGGACGGAAAGTCTCCCGTGGGGAGGGCCTCCTGTCTTGGTGTCGGTGTTAGCCAGCCAGAAGTCCCAGCTCAGGCCCCGGGGGTGTGGACTGTGGAGAGGTGGCTCTCCCTACTTGGACACTAGTGTCCCCGACAATGAAGTAAGGCATTTGGACTCGGTGACTGCCCTCCCTGCTCCACGTCCTGATGAGGAACCATCTGGTGCGCTCTCCCTGCTTGCTCTCCTAGGGGCATCTAGAAGCTCTGCCAAGAACAAGTGTCAGTCTGCTACTCATGTCCCATAATGTGCTTGTGTTAGGGGCGCTTTTAGGATCGTAATAGTGTGTGTGTGTGTGTGTGTGTGACGTGTGTGTGATTTAAAGCACCTCAGGATATTGCACCATGAGAAGTGGTCTTGGCCCGGATTTTGTCAGCCCTCCCCCCACCAGGCCCAGACACTTCGTTCCCCCCCACTTTGGAAGCAGAGCTGCATCTGTAGGAGTCTCTCACCAGCTCCTGGTCCTCTTCCTCCTCTTCTGTGTCCTGGGCTGGGGAACCACTGGGCATTTCTCAACCCTGGTACCTCTTTTCCTGCTAAAAGTTTTGCTCCTGCTGGAGAAGAACAATACAGGGTCACCTGCTTGCCCAGATCAACCCCCTCCCACAACATCACTATTGATTATTTTCCTTGGTCTTAAAAATAGGGCACAAATGGCCCTTGTTTTTGCTGAGAACAGAGTTTTGCTTTATTACATGGCGTGGCTCACTGTGTGGCTGCTAGTCTCCAATGGACCAAGGTGTTCACAGTGGGTCCTCATCCTTTCCCACAGTGCACACTATGGACTCCTACCTGCCATGTCCAGATCCTGGGGACACGAAGTGGCCGAGACAGCCAGAGCCCCTGCTCTTCAGGAGCTTCCCGCTGCCTGGGGAGATGGCTGCTTGGAGAAAATGAAGCAGCCTGAGGTCAGGTGCCCCAGAAGCAGAGCCTGAGGCAAGGATTTGGTGCAGCTGATGTGCTGAGGGTAAACACTCAGGAGGAACCTGAGGGAAGAAGCAGCCGAGGAAGGACGTGCTCTCAGGCAGACTCAGACCTAGGCCTGATCTGCAGCAAGTTCAGGAGCACAAACCAGAGTTGCCCTCTTTGAGGCAAGGAGGCCAGCCTACCCCACCCCCATGGAGCACTGACCATGGACCACCAGGGGAGGGTATAACTTCCTGGGTGAGGGGCTCCTGTCAGCTGAGGGCAATTTTCTGGGAAAGGGGTCAGCTGTGAGATGTTGGTGGCCAGCGCCGACGGTAGAAGGGGCTGGTACTCACCACAATTTCAGCCTTGAGGCAAAGGCACCCCCAACCTGGCGTGTGTTACAGGTGCTTGATGCTGCTGACGAAGCTGGGCTCGTCTTGGTTTCCGTAGGTTGGCCTGCGGATTGGCAGAAGAAAAGTTATTTGCTCTCTTCTTACAGATTGGACATGGCAGGCCTGAGGGGCTGTAAGTGGAAGGACCTGGACTGAGGGTCCCACGGCAGGGGTCTCTTCCTCACTGCTTTGCTGCCGTCTCCCACCTGGGCAGGCAGGCAGATCAGTCTCCCCGGCTCTCCTGCTTCTCGCTCCCGGGGATTCCAGACCGTCCTGAGGGGCCCACCTCCGGCCGTCCCTCCCCTGTCTCCCTGTCTGCCACCCCCCTCATTAATTCACCACCAAGAGGCAGTAGCCAGCAGAGAGGGGGTGGTGCCTGGCTGTGAATAAGACGGGCACAGAGATCGGGGTCCCATCCAGCTCTGGCTGCGTGAGGTGGGGGCTCCCGGGTCCTTGGTGACCCTCAGGCATGTCGCATATTGGGTGCAGTTCTGTCTGCCCTGGGCAGTGTGGCCAGGCCTGGAAGGGGTGTGGGCAGGCTGCCCAGCCCAGACCCAGCCCGTGGGCTGCACTTGGTTAACAGGAGCAACAGAAGCAGGGATTTTTCCTTGGTCTCCAGAAGCCTTCCTTTGACCCTGTTGCCTCTCATTTGCAAAATACAGGGTGTGCGTGTGTGTGCGTGTGTGTGTGTGTGTGTGTGTGTGTGTGTGTGTTGAGGGGGGTGGTGATTGGATAAAATCAAAGGTGGTGAAATATGTTCTTTAACATCAAATCCTTTTGCCAAACAATCTTATATAGAAACCCAATCAATACATCAGATCAAAGAAAGCCTGCACTAGAGCCTGTCCATCGCAAGCTCGGCCTCCTACGAGCTGAGAGACTTTTGGGCAGGGTGTTCACCTCTCAGCAAAGCGGGGGTAACCACAGAATAGCCTCTCGGGAGGAGCCAGTGAGTGAGCACGCACAGAGCACTCAGCAGCGTCTGCCCTCTGTGAGTGCCCCCCAAACGCACGGTATTCCTATTACTGTTGTTTCTGTTCGTTATTGTTACTACCACGGTCAATGTCATTGCCGTGATGACCGGCTGGCCTGGTGAGTTCTGCACACCTCACATCTGCACACGGTCACAGCAATCTGTGTGTTATTAATCAGTACATCAGGGACGGTGTGGGAGTTTAATGGCATTCTGGTCTGAGTAGGGTCCAGAAATACCCCTGTCCTGTCCCAGGTGTAGCCCCTCACCTAGGTCGGCTCCCAAGGGGGACAGAGCCGCCATCGAGGAAAGCCAGGGACCACCACCAGTGCTCCTCACCAGGCTGCAGGGACCGCTTCAACCTGAGGCTTGGTAGAAGAGAGAGGCCAGAGGGAGGAGCGGGGGGAGGGGGGGATGGTGCCCCCACTCCTTCTCCAAGGGTGGGATCCAGGCTCCAGGGACCACTGAACTGAGTCAAGGTCACACTGCTGTATGCGCATGGCCAGAAGTCAGTGGAGGTCTGCCAGATTCCAAAGCCCCTTTTTCTGTGCCTTGCAGAGTTGAGCTTGTTATAAAGAAAAATACTGATGCTGTCTGTGAGGTAGGGAGCCCTTCATCACTAGAGGTATCCAAGGCACACTGTTTCAGCAATGCCAGCATCAGAAGTGTGCTGGCCTGGCTGGCACCAGCTGAAGCTCTGCAACTTGGCCGGCCACCTATTTCTGGGTGTCACTGTCTTGAGTGACAGGAGACGGCTGGACCTGCCTCCCTCCACCTCTCCAGCCCCACCTTCTCCTTGGTCTGTGCCTGTGGGAAGGGGGACGGCCAGGCCTCCACTGTGAGTGCTGTGGGGGTGGGGTCCTGGGAGCCTGCATGCTGGGTGCTTGTCCATACTTCTCCATCTGGAAACATCCACACTGATGGTCCTCACTGGAAACCAGAGCCTCGGTTCACATCGGTCTCCATGTGACTGCCGAGAGCCCTCGGGAAATCCCTACTCCAGAGCTCTTTCCCCAAGAACTTTAATTAAATCATCATTCATTTTCGGTGGAAGGATGAGAAGGAATTGACAGAGGAGACTACTCGTCTCTCCCATTATCGCTGTGTGTTTGTTCAGCTCCCCACCACTTAGGAGGCATCTGTGCCAACCCTAGGGCTCCTCCCTGATCCTAAGGAGTAGACGCCACAGGACTCACTGGTGACTGATGGCACGTGGCTAAGAAGACAGAAAGAAGGGATGGAAAAGCCCTTACTGTCCTTCACACCATCCTTCCCTAGGGACACCAGTGCCTCACCGTTGACGGTCAGTGATGCCCGGGGACACCAGCCCCCCACCTTTGATGATCAGTGATGCCCGGGGACCCTTGTCCCCCGCCTTGACAGTTAGTAGCACTGCCACTGGCCAGTGGCTTCCCTGGCAATGTCCTCTCTGGTCCTCACCTCACCTTCCTGCCCACTCCTCAGTCTCCACAGGCTCTTCTCCAGCACGGAGAGGCACCAGGCCCATTTGGTTTACTGCTTCCCTCCCAGTACTGCAGGCAAGAGCCAGACACTCCTCCAGACTCCCAGCTGCCTCACCCAGTGGACATCCAGTCCTGCTACCTCCACCGTCTTTACATCTGCAGCCCTCTCCCCTGCCATGGCCTCCTCATCCTCCTGCTGGATCTGGCCCGTCTCACTCTCTCTTTGGCCTTGCCAGTACCTCCTAGACAAACCCCCAAATTGTTAAATGGTTGGGCCCTCGTTAGGGTTCATGATTGTCTGTTTATGTGTGTCTTCGGTCATGGTGTCACCACAAGACTGTGGGCTCCAGGAAGCCAGGGACAATGAGGCTGCCCCCACTCTGTCCCCAGCATGAGCTGACATGGGTTCCGTGGACGCCCGAGTGAACAGTGACGGGAAAAGCACTCTGCACCCCTTACCCCTCTCTGCAGGTGCAAGGAAGCGCTTGGACACCTTGGCGGTAGCCTGTCTCCAGCTCACCACCCGCGTGTGGTTACTGCCCTCCCTGGGTATTCTTGCTTCATCCATCAACAGGGGCCGCGATAGTAAATACCTCATTGGAGGGTTGTTCAACTATGTATAGAGCATTCAGTGTAGTGCCCGGTATACAGTAAGTGCTCAATACATGCTATGTACGAGCATGTTACGACCCATGCTGTTATCTACTCTATATAACGCAGAAGCGTTTCAATCAGGTGAGCCGTGATTCAAGGTGATGTCAGCTACGAGACCTTGCCGGGGCTTGCCAGGAGAGAATTCGGGTTCCTCACCGAGATGAGGCCTGTCTGCTCCCTCCTTACTTGCTTCTGTGACCACAGAATGTCAACAGTCCACACACTGATGGCCTTGACCACCCGCTGTAGACATGGGTTCATGTCAGACATTCACCTCCAGGGAAGGTGAGGAGAGTGACAGCTAGTTGACTCTCATGTGACGTTTTCACTCACCTGACCGGCGCATGCAATACTATCTTGGTCTCTGTTCTCAAATGTTTCGAGAGAAAGCCTCCAGAGATCCCACAGTTACTTCCGAAAGCCACCATCTTTCCTCGGGAGGCTGCCGGGTCGCCGCTGAAGAGGCGTGGCAGATACTGACATACATCCTCTAGCTGCTGTTCAATTAGGGGGCAGATGAATGAGCAAATTGTTCACAGATCGAATCGTACATAGTTAATACAGCCGTCCTGATAAAAGACAATCTTTCAGAACCAGTCACGCCAGAGAATTAGCCGTCTGCCACACTCCGCCCCAGCAAGCAGGCTTTTAGCTTTGTCTGCAAAATATCTTCAGACAGCCAAACAAAACACAATTAGACCATGTTCACTCCAAAGCCTCGGTGTGAGCCCCTTTAGAGAACAGAGCTCATCAATAATTATGGGGGAGGGGCCGCGGGGGCCTCTCATTTCACAAATGTGGCAGACAAGATTATTAATAGATGAAGTCTATAAAATAGTGGTGATGAGCTATTTTTTATGGCCTGAAATATGTTTGCCTTATCTAGTTACTATCGATCAGACGCAAGATATTCCAAGTCAGCCTCTGGCCAAAGGGAAAAGGTTTGCCTCTCTGTTAAATTTACAAATGTTCTCGGGGACATTTCCTGGCATGTGAGTGATTGTCGGGCCAGTAATTAAGCCCGAGCCAGCGCTTTCCTGACAATCCATTCCATAACTGTGTTTGTGTGGACGTTTTCCTAAATTGTGCTGGATGCCCGTCAGCTCGAGTGTTGACACGGAGGCAGGTGGAGGTGGCCCGAGTGGGGGCTCGGTCCAGGGTCACGGCTCTCAGGCTGTGTGGGTCTGAGCAGGTCCTTTCCCCCTCTTTGCTTCTGGGTGTTGTCTATAAAATAGAGACAGAAACGTCCCCCACCTCATTGCTCTTGTAACAGAAAAATGAGAAGCCATGTGCCGGGGCCAAGTTAAGAGCCCCTTTGGGGTCTTAGCAAGACCCCTGGATGCTGATAGGTAAGGGCTGAGAAGTCCCAAGACCTGGGCCGGAGCCTACTGAGCAAACTTTCTGACGAGACAGTGGCTGGAAGTAAGGCCTGCCGTGGGTTGGCCTGAGGAAAAGGGAACGAGGTCAGCTCCTTATAGTGGGTGGAATAGTTCCAGATACTTCTGAGGGTCAGGGCTGGTCCAAAAGCACTTGGGACATCTGAGCAGGGACTGGGAGGCTGACAGCTGATGGGGGAGCTGCGGGCGGGGGTCGGAAGGCTCAGTCCCAGGAGGCGGGGTTGGGGGGGTGCTCAGAAGGGCTGCTATCAGCACACCACCACGCCTCCCTCCCTCATCTGTTAAACATTTTCCAGAAATGAGATTTCAGTATATTTGGTCAAGAGTGTTCAGCACCTGTTGGCTGAGCATCTGCCATGTGCCAGGTGGGGGCTTGGGATTCAGCAGTAAGCAAGATGGAGGATGTGTTCCCGATAGCGTGGTCTCGATGGGGGGCAGACAGTCAGGGGGGGGGGACACAGAATGTGAAGGGAGGGCATGGGACCTGGTTGGGGAGCATGGAGAGGCTCTGGGACCGATGGCTGATGACACCTTGATTATGTCTAATCCGCTGAACCGTATGCCCAAAGGGTTAAAATGGTAAGTTTTGTGTTATGTATCTTTGCCACAATTAAAAAAAACAATACTATAAATGGATGTTTTCAGAGAGTGTTAATAATTGTTTTTAAGACCACAGAGAACATTGGCATCAGGGCCCGTTTAGTGCATGTCCAGGAAGGGTCCCCCATGCCCCCAGAAGGTGGTCTCTGAGCTGAGGGACTGCCCTGTTGTCAGGAAAGTGCCCGTCAGAGCGGGAGCCCCAACAGGAAGAGCCTGGGGCCAGCAGGGCTGAGTGAGGGAGGGCTGGGGTCTGGGCCTAGGCTACACACCCACGGGAGGTGGGCAGGCAGAGGTGCGGGGCAGGAATCGGGAGGGGGCTCCCCTGTTGGCCTGCAGGCGCTTGCCTCTCCCGCTGCCCTACCCCCTCCTCATGGGCTCCTCTTGGCAGGGCTCCCCATCCCCACCCCAGCTCAGCACTTGGGTCACTCCCAGGACCCCCAGCCCATGGTTGACTTCCAAATACCTGACCCCAGTGCAGATTTCCAGGGAGCTGAGCTCACCCCAGATGTCCAACCCCTGCACCCCTTCCTCCACCAGGTGTCCCTCAGGAACCGCCGCCCCAGCATGAGGCTCCAACGGGCCATACCCCTGTCTGCCCTAAGCCAACTCTTCGTTTCATGCCTTCCCCTCCATCAGCTGGGCCAGAAGCTTGGGCGAGTTCCCACATTTCCCCATTCTGTTCATTCTGCACCAAACCCACTGAACTCCCGGCTCAGCCGTGTGCTAGAATCTGCCCTCTCCTCTGTGACGTCACGGGGCTGTCTCACCTGGATGACCTTCATGGCCTCCAGGTCAGCCTCTGGTCTGCCCCAGGCCTCAGCCTACACTGCAGTGGGAGGGAAGACGACCAAGGGCATCTGGGCAAAGAGGGAAGCGTTCTAAAGCTGAGCGGAAGTTTGGGGGACTGGAGGCCATTCAGGAAGGCGGGAACTCAGGCCATGTGATGATGAGGTCAGCAGGGTGAGGTCATGGGACAGTGTCGTGAATGCCATCCCCAGGAGCGACACTGAAGGGTTTCCAGCAGGCTTGCGTTTGTGTAAACTCAGATTATCCTTGACTTTTCCAATGATAGATCTTTCTGGTTTAAGAAAGCATAAAATAATGATCAGCCCTTGGGTATTTCCCCAACACCTTCAAATAGTGTACCTAATTTGGGATCTCTGCACAGAAGAGATTACCGCCTCCAATTTAAGGTCCAGGAGAGTGACTCGCCCAAGGTCATGGAACACAGAGATGGCAGAACCACCTCAGAGTCAGGCTCTGTGTCCTGTGACCTCTTCTGTGCTCCTGGTTACCCATACCAAAACCATCGTATGAAGTGATTAGCTCCAACGACTCTGGGTAGCTGATCCAAGTGCGTGCTAAATATCCCAGCAGGATGCATCCATCTACAAGAGTGCGGCTCTGGGCAGGAGAGTTATTTTTGCTCATTATGACTCACACAGACATGTGTGAGATGCTCTGCACCGCTTCTAATTTAAGACCGGAGGGTGGATGCCGCTGTACTTGTTTGTCTCGGCTGTCTGCCTCTCTTGGCGTCAAAGCCAAGTTTTCTATGTCCCTCGCTGGGCACATCTGTCTGGCCAGGAAAAGACCAGGTAATTGGATTTTAAATAGGTAAATGCAGATGACACGGATCCTGGGGGCCGGGGTGGGGACCCTTTTAGGGATAAACTTGGGGAAGGGCAGACTAAAATAAAAAGTCCTCTACTGGTTGGAGTTCTGAATGGAAACCAGAGATCTGTTGCACATTCAAAGGGAGCTCTAGCAGAGGCGAGGAATAGTTTCTGGATGCTGTTTGTTTCCCTTTTTAAACTCGGAGCTTTGAGAGCTGTGATGTTCGAGACTGCCTCAGCCAGGCAGGCTGGGAGGTTGGCACCACCTTTCGGAGGAGAGGAGCCGGGAGCCCTGCAGCAGCAAGTCTAGGCCCAGGGAAGGCGACCTGGCGCCTGAGTGGGGCGGGGCCCCACGCGGTTCCCACGGGCGGGGATGGTTCAGGCGGGCAGGTCCAAACCGGAGTCCAGGCCAGCGGAGATGTGTCGAAGGGTCAGATAAGGGCGTCTGGGTCCCCAGATTCAGGTAGGTCTCCTGACCGGGTGGAGAGGGAGACATGAGTCCCGCGTCAGGATGGCACACGGTCTGCCCTGTCTTCTTGGAGCGTCTTTCTGCATGTGGCCCACTCCGACCCATCCCCACCGGGATCCTGCAGTGCATCTCCTGTAGAAACTTCCAGAAGGCTCTTGTCTACTCCAGTCCAACCTAGGGGAGGGCTCCCCACCTCAGGGGTTGCCTGCTTCAGTGTACCCCTCACACCGTTAAACGCCTTCCGCTGTCTTCTGTGAGCTCCTCCACCAGCACAGGTCCTGGGGGGCTTGTTTCCCTGCTGGGGTCTGATGTGCAGCTCAATGAGTCAGTTAACGCTTTATAAGAATAAGACCAAGAGTGTGGGCCCAAGGGAAGAAGGAATGGATGAAGAAGATCAGAAAGCCCCCCTGCCCCTCCCTTCACATGGACAGAAGTCCATCCCCAAAGCCCTGGACGGACCTGCAGACCTCTGGAAGCTACTCCTGGTAGCCCTTGAAGGTGGGAGGGTGTCTCTAGACCTCCCAAGTGCATCCCCCCGGGAACCCTGGTGTTTGCTGCTGCTTCATGGGCAGGGGCAGTCGGGTCGCTGGCCATGATGTGTGCTAGGGGTGTGGGCGGGGGATGTCGGGAGAGAGGAGGCCACGGACCCCGGCCGGCAGTGTGACCTTCCACAAGGCACTTGGCCTCTCTGGCCGTGCCCCAGCCCACGCCCCAGAGAGAGAGGGGTCATTCCCCCCGGGGCAGCTTCTCTGCCCTCTGCCCACATCTGTCCTGGGGTCTTACAGTGCAGGGGGCCATACGCTTCCTGTCCCTCGCACCACCACCCATGACCTGCCTCAACAACGTGACCCTGACTCACAGCGGTGCTTGGAGAACTTCTGCGACAATAAACCGAGTCATTCTGTATGGTGTGCTCCCACATGTTCGGGATGCTCATTGTGTCCCAGGCATCGGGCGAAGTCTGCTACACACTTTGTGCATTGACTCTTCTGGTCGCCTCTGCAGCAGGGATTCCCCTCTACAGAGGAGGAAACGGCAGCACAGAGAGGTGAGGTAACTTTCCCAAGGCTGCACAGCTCATAGCTCGCGGGGGCAACTGAGGCCTTGAAGCCCAGCTCTGCGTGCCCCCAGAGCCGGCCTGTCCCTCGCCCCCCTGTGCTTGTGTTATGACCTTGCCAGACTCCTGGGTTGTCATCAGTGTTCTCCCCACCCTGCGGAGCATCGTCAGAGTGGCTGCCGAGTGGCGCCGTGAGCCATAGAATCCCGGGAAGGATGTGGCGAGGGATGTGGGTGCTCAGAGGCCCAGAGCTGGTGGGCTCAGAGCTGAGAACCAGCAGGAGCTATGGCCTAAAGCAGGTGTCCAGCGGCAGGGCGCTCGGGGCTCACCAGGGACTTGGACAAAGTACAGATTTCGACCCGGGTGGGGCGGAGGCACCACACTTCCAGCAGCCTCCCTGACGCTGGGGCTCTAGGTCCCTGAGTTTATTAGCTGAGTTGCTTTGGGATGATGGGGGTGGGCTTCAGGGGTGTGCAACCCACACCTAGTGCTTGCTGTAATGGTTGCCTGCGCCGTGTTGAAATTCTTAATTCTTTTTGAGCACGGAGCCCTGCATTTGGGGCCCCGCAGGCTACATGGCCAGTCCTAGGACCCACGCTCAAAGGGGCTGGCCGCTAGTCCTCTGAACCTATCCCATATTTCTCTCCAACACGTGGCCTCTGATTTCAAAACACCCAGCCTCGTGGGCCCCCGGAACCCAGTGCAGATACCATATGCTGGCCCGGAATAGTACGCAGTAAAAATACACCGTTGGAAATAGTCTGGTTCCCAATTTGGAAGAACAATCTGCCAGCCTCCACTCAGCACGGTGCTAATTGATTTGTTTTCTTTGCTCCAATAATCCTTTCCTTGTCAGCACTTTTTCGTCCCCCATCTTTCCTGGCTTACTTGTCCCACTCTGAGGCCTAAAATAGCCCCCGATCCAGATTGCTGGGCCCCGGCCAGAATGACTTCCTCGGCTTCTTGTTTCTCCACCGTGGTGCCACTGCAGGGGGGCCTTGGCCATCACGGAGGGCTGGGATGGAGAGGCGACCCCGTACCCGGAACCCTAATTCTGTGTGGGAGTAGCACCAACACTTGTTTATTGGGACGTGGTACCCAGTCGGTGCCAGGCCCTGTGCTCTGGGCTGGAGGCATGGCCGTGACAAAGACACAGGCCTTGCCTGGAGGGGGAGGCGGACTCCCAAAGAGAACACTAAGAGTGTTGGGCTGGCGCAGATGAATGCACAAGATGCTAGAGGAAGGGGCGGAGGACGTACTGGAATAACTCTGTTGGAGGACATGTATCATGGAGGGCTTCCTGGAGGCGGTGACGTTTGAAATGAGCCTCAGTGGATGAGGAGGTATTTGACAAGCAGATAAAGAGGGGAAGGGCATCCCAACATAAAAACAGGATAAATTCATGCTGGAGGCACCTGCAAAATTAAATGAGAAATATTCAGCTTTGTGGAAGTGGCCCAGAACTGGGGGCTCTGAACATTTTTAAGAAGCTGCTTCAAGTTCATCACATGTGGATTTTGTATCATTTTGAAATTGTAAACTCTGATTCTGAATTATCTGCGATGAGGTTGGGGTTGTCTTGGTCCCACCGCGCATTCTAGCTAGAGGGAACCGTGCACGGAAAGGCGGTCAAGATGTGAACAGTCTCGGTGAGCTGGAGAAACACAGCAGGGCTCTATATGGCTGACATATGGTGCCTGAGGTGGGGGCGAGAGGCGGGGCAGGGACCCCACCCTCCGGTCATGCTGTCCTCTCTGAATGAAACACCCTCCCCTGGGTCTGCCAGTCAAATTTCCATCCATTTTTCAAGGCTCATCTGGGGGTCACCTCCTCTAGGAAGCCCTCCTTTTGGCCCTTTCCCCCCAGCTCTGCTGCCACAAAGCCGTGTGCACACCTAAATCTTTGCTTGATCTGTGGTTTTAGTAACTATGGAAGAATGAATGAATGAATGAGTCTTCACTGATGTATGAAGCTCTGAGTAATGGAGAGAAGTGAATGAGATTTGTTATGACGTCCAGTCTCCAGGCTTCTTACATATCCCTAGGAATATTTTCCTCCCAAAGGAGAAGAGTGAACGAGCAATTCCTTTCGGAATCACAGATTGAGATGGACTTATTTATTCATTCATGCGCGCAAGCATTCAGTCAGTATCCCTCAGGCGGGATTAACCCACAGCGCCACGTCAAGCCTGGGCTATATGTTGGCGGAAAAAACAGGAGTTAAGTCGCTGTCCTGCACTCAAGGGCACAAGCTACTGGGGGAGGTGGACAAGTCAATAGTTGCAGCCTAAGAACATTTAGAAATTATCATCATGAGAAAGCGTTTTGTTGAGTGACATTTGGGCTTCCCTGGCTGGATGGCCCTGAGGAGCCTGGTGTGTGGGTGGCTGCCCTGGGGTGGGGCACAGAGTCTGGCCTGCGTGTTTGGGCGGATGTCGAGTGGACCAAGCTGTCTCCAGTACGATGTGTGAGAAATCTGGGTGATCTGTTTCATTCCTCCTGATTATCTGGGGAGGCCAGGTGCAGTGCAGAACAACATTTAGAAATAGAAGCAGGGTGTTATGGCAAGGAGAACACAGGAGCCAGAAAGAGCCCCCACTAGCCAGAGCTGGAGCATTTGGGCAACGAAATAACAGAACAGCCTTGAATTACAACTCAAAGTCTAACATAAATATGCATGAGTTCATAGTGATGTATATAAGTGATTGAGTCAGTAAGTGCGGGAGAAGAGACCGGTCGGTCTCGCACGCAGAAGAGTTCACGAGAACGCTCGCAGCTCCAAGGCCCTCAAGGAGGGGAGCCGCCCTCCCCACCACAGGTGTGGGCTGTGCGTGGGGCCGTCCTCCGTGGGGACAGCGTGGACGCGGGGAGCAAAGGAGTGCCGTTCCAGTGGGGAGCCCTGACCGGCACCACGCGGCCAGCGAGGCCAGCACCGGGGCTGGAGTCTCCCCTCGATGGTGTGCTCTCTGGACCCGCCGCGGTGAGGAGGGTCCTCACCTCCATGCCCTTTCTTCCCGAAACCCATGACCTCGGTGTCACCACGAAGAAAGCGCAGATAAGCCAAAATCCAGAGGCAGTCTGCAAAATACGCAACCAGAACTCCTCAACACTGTCAAGGTCAAGAAAAACAAGGCATGTTGGAGAAAGTCACAGCCCAGAAGCCTCAGGGGACAGGACACCTGAATGTCATGTGGGTCCTGGATGGGGTCCCGGACCAGGAAAAGCCGCTCGTGGAACATAGCGCATAGCTCAGACCATACCCACGCGTGGATGCTGGCTCCTTAGCTGTACAAACGGGAGCTATCCTAGCCGAGGAATCTGCGCCGGGGGTTATGGGACTCTGTACTATCTTTGCAACTTTTCTGTAAATTTAAAACTCTTCTAAACTACAACATTTATTTAAAATAAGAAAATAAATGACTTCTAACTCCACCACTTAAAACCAACCACTATTAACGTCCTCCGTGTTTCCTTCCATTCATTTTTTCAAAATTGAGCTGTAATTGACATATAGCGTCACCTGTTTCAGGTGTACGGCATCACGATTCGGTATTTGTATTTATGGTGGAATGACCGCTGCCGTACGTCTGGTTACCCTCCGCCACCACACGCCCTTACAGCGATGCTCTCTCGTGATGAGATCGTTCGGGATCCTCTCTCTCAGCAGCGTTCGGACATGCAGTCCAGTGTGTCACCACTCTGGGCACCCTGCAGCCCGTGACCCGCTCACTTTGTATCGGGCAGTTTGGGCCCTTCTAACCCCCTTCACGCCTCGCCTACCCGCCGCCGGCACCACCAACACGTTCTCTGTATCTGTGAGCTCAGGCTTTGCTTTTGTTTGGAAGATTCTACCTGTAAGTGCGATCACGGGGTATTTGTCTTTCTCTGACTTCACTCACTGGGCATGACGCCCTCAAGGTCTGTCCCTGTGGTCTCAAGTGACGGGGTTTCCTTTTATCTTATGGCTGAATAGTCATCCCTCCACTCTTATTTCTCTGTACCCCTGCTGACGCAATCACGCTTACTTTTATACAGTAATCATTGACAAAATTATCATATGCTTCCTTAGGATTTTGTCCACAGAAAATACATAGTTGCTCCTAAGTTTGCACTCGCTACTTTTCATGCGTGGGTAAGCTCCCTTGCCATGAAACATTTCCGGGGAAGGGTTTACATGAAGCAGGCTCCCTGGCCATTCTTGGCCCCTCCACTTCTCCTGTGTGGAAACCACACCCAGAGGGACACCTCCCACACAGCCTCCTCTACCTTCCGGGAGCATGGCTGCCGAGGGTCAGGCTCTGGGGGCGCCCTGCCCTTCTCCTCCAGACCCTGAATTGGCTGGCACGGGCAGGATCCGTGCTGGAGACCAGTTAACCTGCTCACAGGGCTCCTCGGGGTTCCCCTGGAAAGAGCACATCAGATTCTCATTTGTGAAGACAGGAGCTTGTGCAGCTTACTGATTTATGTCCCGTGTGCTTCATCGTCTTCTAGAGGAATGTTGAGATGTGGGAAGCCCATTGCGCTGGGGTGTCCACAAGAAGGGGGCTCAGTGCCCCACAGTCTCCCCCCCTCCCCCCAGGGAAAGCTGGGCTCATCTTGGGCCGGGCTAGTCCCACCCCCCTACCCCGCCAGCACCCCTCCCTGCATGGACTCCCTCTTAGATCCAGACCCTGGCTCCATCTGCATGGTGTGTGACCTCAGGCAGTTTGCTTCCACTCTGTGCCTCAGTTTCCCGACCTCTCCGTGGGCACCTTGTCTGCCACTTTCCAGGATGATCTCATCCTGAGATGGTTAACTTGATCCCATCTGTGAACATCCTGTTTCTAAGTGAGGTCACCTTCACGGGTACCAGGGTGAGGACGTGGGGACATGGTGTCTTTCTGGGGGACCCCATTACACCACCACGGTGGCCTCTAAGGCCTCACAGAACTGGACCCACTGCTACTTCTCCAGTCCTTTCCCCCCCACCTTGGCCACCTCACATCCGAGGTCCAGCCCTTGCGCCCACTGTTCTGGGTCGCCCCCCACCTGGTCCAGTGCTTGTGGCCCCCACCCCGACCTCGCTCGCACCCTGCTTTGTCTCCATGGGCCGCCGGGCCGCCACACGATGGTGGACGCACTGACTTGTCTTGTGCTGCCCCCACAGAATGGATCATTCACAGCAGAAAAACCCAGCTCGTGGTCAGGGCCTCGCCATGTGGACAGCGCCCAGCATGGGGAAATAGTTGTGGAGTGAGTGAATGAGTGACTGGTTAGCATGAGTGGGCAGGGGCGGGGTGGGGAGGGGGCGGCCCCGCAGTTCTTGCTGCCCCCTCCATAGCCTTGTGCCGAGTGGAGGCTCATGTCTCCCCTGCTTTGTGTTTCAGATCGTCCTGGTGAGCTCCTCGCTCAGCGACCGGGACCAGAGTCTGTTCCTCAGCACAGACGAGGGGGCCACCTTCCAGAAGCAGCTCATCCCCTTCTCGGTGGAAACGCTGATTTTCCACCCCAAGGAGGAGGACAAGGTCCTGGCCTACACCAAGGAGAGCAAGGTAAGCAGGCCCGGGGCTGGTGTCTGGGCCTGAGGCGTCTGCCGTGGCTCCGTTGGGTGGGGTCATGGGGAAATGCAGGCTGCTCATCACGGGGTCCCAGGAGCCCTTCGCCACGAGGCCTGGTGGTCTGGGCACCACCATCGGCCGCGCGGTGTGGGAACTGAGTGGGCAGCGGTGAGAGGTGCACTTGGCACAAATAAGCACATGAGACAGGATTGAAAAACAGGAGGTTCATTAGGGCTTTTCCTCTTGGCCTCCCCTTTGGGTGCACCAGCCATAAGGCCTTCTTCCACTTCCAGAATATTCCACACACGCTCCCACGCCGGGCCTTGCCAGCGTGGGATGCTTTTCCTTTCTGCCAGCCTGGGCTGCTTTTCCACTTCACTAGGAGTGACTTGTCCTTCAGATCCGTGTCCGTGTCCTCTCCTCTGGGAACTGTGTCGCCAGGGCCCCACAGGAACCCAAGGGCCCCTCCACAGGGTGATCGAGAGAACGTGGGGGAGGGTTCTTTCCAGGCCCAGGGGGTAGGAGAGCCCGGGGCTGGCGCCGGCAGGTGCTGAGGGCTGGGGAGGAGGGTGCGGCAGGGCGCGGAGAGCGCTGGAGGACGAAGGGCCGCCCTAGCTGCCCCGGAGGCCAGGATCCGTTTCCTGTAGCACTCTAGCCAGTGACCACAGGCTCCATGGCTGGCCACTCCAGAAGTGTGGTCTCCCACAGTTTGGGCGACCAGAAGTCCAAAATCAGTTTTGCTGGATCAGAATCGAGGCGTCGGCAAGGGACACGCTCCCTCTGGAGGCTCCAGGGGGGACCTGGCCTTTTCCAGCTTCTGGTATCTGGACAGCTTGTGAAGGAGCCTCTCCAGTGTCTCTGCTCTGTGTTCACAGAGTGTGAGTGTGTGTGAGTGTGTGAGTGTGTGTGTGTATGAGAGAAATCGGAGAAATCGCTCTCTGCGCCCCCCGGGGGATCCAGGACCATCTTCCCGTCCAGAGATCTTCACTGAATCCCGTCTGCCTTTGCCCTCTAAGGGTCGCTTGCACAGGTTTGGGGACTGGGACGTGGCTGCCTTCTGGGGGCCACGTTTCAGCCTACCGTCGTGCCCAATAGGAGGTGCAGCCCCCGGCGTCTCCAGAAGGGGCCCAGAAGGAGGCCTGGCCTGGGACGGGGAACCCAGCCAAAGTGGGGTTGGGCAGTGGATGCCATCCTCACAGGCCAGCTCCCAGGGCGGAGAAGGGCGAAGAAGGGCGGAGAAAGACAGGGCATGGTCCAGAGGCAAACGGAAGCTGTCCGCTTCAGGGTCTTCCTCTGCACCCCCAGGTCTGCTTGGGCCCCCTCTTCCACCCTCCTCTGCATCCCAGCACCTCCCTTTCCCAGGGCTGATCCCAGTGTGCTTATATATCTGTGACATTATTTGATTATGTCTGCTCCCTGCACACATGCTCTGGGTAAGCTCCTTGAGGGCAGGGACTCTTCTTAGTTTGTACAGCATTTCATCATCTCACGTTCCTGGCTGACGATATTTGTTGGATGGATGGACGGGGAG
>NC_058404.1:200091019-200096113 GCF_002201575.2 Neomonachus schauinslandi
TCTCACGTTCCTGGCTGACGATATTTGTTGGATGGATGGACGGGGAGATGAGGATGGATGGATGGGTGGGTGGGTGATGGATGAATAGATGGATGGGTGCCAGTCGGTTGGATCAGTTGGTGACGAATGATGGATTTCTCCCACGAGGGATCACCTAGGTCAAAGGCCTCCAAATGCAGACTTCTGGCTGGTCTGAGCCGTGGCTCGCTGCAGGACCTGGCCTCCTTGCCAAGGTCTGGTCCTCGCTGACTGGCGTCCCCGGGTTCCCCCGGCCCCAGGGACCACCTCTTTGCTCCCGGCACCTTCCTTTGGGACAGCATGTGCTTCTGGGTATTAATAGCACTACTTAGCCTTCCATGTAATTAGACTTATTTTCCTGCAGAAATTGACTGTGTTGCAATTGCTCTTTAATTTATGATGCCCTGGAAAATTAATGGAGCTGAAATCTCGGTTATTTTCCTTGGTTCTTTCCTGTGACTCTAAGGAAAGAAAAAGGGGAGGAAAAATGGTTTCGTGGTAGTTACGAAAGGAATGAGGAATTTGAGGGAAATTAATAACTGACAATAGGGCCTTGGGTTTTGTTTTTTTTAGGGTTTTATGGTTTTCATTTTTTTTTAATTTTTTATTCTTATGTTAATCCCCATACATTACATCATAGGGTTTTATGGTTTTCAAAGCTCTTTAACTTCGAAGAAGCGGGCTGGTGTGGTAGCACCACACCGGCTCTCGATTCCCACAGACCCAGGATATTAGGCTGGCATCTGCTCACCTGAGTACCACACAGCCCCAGGCCTCAGTGACGCCCAGCAACAAGCGTTATTGCTGGTTCTCAGGTCTGTGAGTTGGCTAGGGTTCTTCCAGGTGCTGCTGGGACAGGCTGCCCATGGCTCCTGGCCAATGGTAGGGTTCAGGTCTCCACGCCTCTCTTGTTCTGGAACCTGAGGTCCCCGGGGGACAGGCTGTTCTCATGATGGAGGGCAGAGGCCCCGCGGTGGGGAGGGGGGCAGGGAAAACCACCCCAGTAGAGTTGGCATGTCTGCTTTGACCTGGATCACACACTGTAGGCCAAAGCAAGTCACCTGCCAAAGCCAGGGTCAACAGAGATGGACACCAGTATTCCGTTGGGAAGGACTTGCTGACTGGTGCAGAGGCAGACGCTCCCCTCTGCTTTCCTCCCAGGTGCCTGCCCCTTCCCCCAGCAAACACTCTGTCCTCCCACCCTCAGACCGCCCCGTCCCTCTGCTTTCACTTCCCCCCTTCACCAGGACATTGTAGCCTGGGGTGCTCTGAGGCTACCTTACTCAGAGCCTGGGCAGCCTTCCCAGGTGAGACCCCGATGCGGTGGTTTTTCTTTCAAGGCTCAGCAAACTGTTGGGGTCCTGGGATCAAAAGGATGTGAGAGCCGAGCAGTCCCTTCTCACACCAGTTCTCTGGGGACCACTGGCGCCAAATTGACCTGCCTGGTTCCCTGTGCTCGTCCCTGGGGCCCGCTTGCAGGGACAGCCCTGGACACTTACCTCTAACACTGTTATGTGTTATTCTGCTCGCCATCAAGAACCTCCTCTGTTTCCCAGCACTGTGAGAAATTAATCTGAGCCTGGGACTGCCTTCCAGAAACTTAGTAGGGAAGAAAAGACACCTTGGATGACCAATCTGGGAAGCCTTCCTAGAGGAGGGGGTTTGAGAGAGGTGTAGAGAATGGATCGGGAAGTACGTTTACTTTTTAACACAACTTCAGAACAGAAGAGAAGATTGCACAAGCGATTAGAGAAAACCGAACACTCGCAATCCTCCAGCCTAAGTAAAACTGTGTTTGCGTTTATCCGCGGTGACACAAAGTAGAGTGGCTGTCAAGGCGGGGAGGGGATGGGGGGCGGGCAAGGGTTCCCCTAAGAAGGGGTGGGCAGAGGTGTTGGTTCACAGCGGCTGCCCTGAATGTCAGTCAGTAGCTGAGTCTTCCCCGCAGGGCTCCAGACGTCAATGCCCCGCCTCCTCCCTGACCTCAGACTTCAGAATTGGGCAGGAACTGGGCAGAAATCAGGCTTCTCTGAGTAACAGAACAATCTCGTGAGCCAGGAGAATCTTACACCTCAGTGTGTGTTCCTGTTTGCCCTGATCCTTGTCTGACAGAGCTCAGGGCAGGAACGAGACTCCATGCTGGATAATTTAAGCAGAAGAAGGATTTAGCCTGGGGCACTGGGTGTTCTCTAAATTGTCCAGGGTCTAGGGGAGGGACTTCAGGCTGGACCCCCAAGGATCCCTCCCGAGAGACTTAGAGCTCTCCCACCTGGGGAGCCTCTACCTCCCATGTCATGAGGGGCAGGACCAGGAGCCCCGCTGGACTTACCAAGGTCAGGGACGCACAGCAGATGTTGAGACCCAGGCATCTGCCTGGCAATGTTCATGGAGCCCGTGGCCGGCCAGTGGGATGCAGGGTCTGGTTGCTGCCTCCACCACAGCCGTCCCTCTAGCCTCCAGAGCTGAGGATGGATGCCGCAGCTGAGGATGGTGACCTTGCTGGCCAGCAGGCATGGCCCTAGGTAGCCACCTTCACTGTCCAAACCTCCCACGAGTACATCTCTGACCCAGAACTCCAGCTGCAAGGGAGTCTGAGCGGGGCTGGATTTTTACTTTTCAGCCTGTGTGCGATGAGGCGCCCTACAGTGATGGAGAGAAGGATGCTGAGAGCCAACCACCATGCTCAGCACACCGCTGAGAGCCTGGGCCGTTGGCAGAGGACAACACCTCTAATAATTGCATAAGACCTATCGGCAGGCACGTCTGTGAATGACCTTCCTCCGACCTCATCCTGCTGCTTCGCCTTTGTTTCTCCCTTGCTCTGACTTTCGAGCACTTCATCTTTGTGCCAGAGTAGCTCTGGTAGGCCACCTCCACTCCTTTCCTGGACGAGCCACCCGGAGTCAGTCAGCCCTTCCACAGGACATCAGCGTGCAGGGTCCACTGCAGCAGCTAGGATGTCCCCCATGTGTTTATTCTTGTTTATTTGCTGGTGTTTGTCTTTTATTAAGTGGAAATATTCTATTTCTGCAGCAATTGATGGTGCATTATAAAATCACCTCCCACGAGAGCAAATTGGAAAGGCTCCAGCACGTCCTGGGGTGGGCGTCATCAACGCAAGTACATCAGTGGGGATGGCAGCCATAAAGCCATCCATTAACGCAGAGGTTTTATTACCAGGCTCCCGTAAATTGATGGCTGCACACCCATTTTTTATTTGTTTACTATTTGAGGATGGGATCTGTTCTCTCCCGATCTGTAGATGGGTAAATTAAGGCATGAGGTGGAGGGGATCCTGGCCTGGTCACTCAGATGGCCCAGAGAAAGGACTAGAGGTGACGTGGCATCCTTCCCGGGGGACCCCTCAACCACTGGGGTGTCACACTCAGGTCCACAAGCAAACACTGCGTGGCCTCGAGTGGCTTACTTACCTCTCTGAGCTCCCATTCTTTCATCAGTAAAGGGGCAATGGCCCATCTCACGGTGCACGCGCGCGCGTGGATTAAGTGAGCGGCCTTTGACAAGCTCTTAGCTCAGTACCTGGCTCCATGAACAGCCATACCTGCTGCTAGGCTCTCCCACTGAGGCCCTTCCAGAGATTTAGTGCCACCAGCTGCTCGAGCCACAGCTATTTATTGAGCACCTACTGCGTACGTGCCAGGCATGACTCCACGTGCTTAGTAAGATGGATGAGTTCCTCGTGCTCCTGAATCTTACGTTCCAGGGGATGAAAACTTTCCAAAAAGCCCATTTTAAATATTAAAGTGATAATTTCATATCGTGCATCCAGCAGACATGGCCTGGCACCCATTTTGTAGATAAAGCCTCACCGGCACATAGGCAAGCCCATTCGTTTCCATATTGTCTCTGGCGGCTTGCTTGTTCCAGGGGCAGAGATGAGTAGTTAGAACAGACACCGCATAGCCTGCAAAGCCAGAGATATTTACTGTCTGGCCCTTTCCAGAAAAGTTTGCCAGCCCCTGCCCTAGCATCAGATTTGTCCATCCGTTCGGCACACCCAGCGGCGATCAGTCTGGGGCTAGGCTGGGGGAGAGGTGAGCCGCACAAACTTTTGCAGAGGAGCAGGAAACAAAACCACCAAGACGGGGAAGAAACTAAGCAAACAGCTCTGGGGTTCAGGGGGTGGGAGTTCTCTCAGCAAGTGTGAGGCTGGGGGGTCAGGAGAAGCTCCCAGAGATGCAGGCAGTGGACCTGGACCTGTGGTATGGAGGGAGGGAGGACACCAGAGGTGGAGGTGGTAGGAGGTAGGCTTCTGGAATGGGCTGTGTTGTGTCTCCCCCAAAAGCTGTATGTGGAAGTCCTCACCCACCCCACAGCACCTCGGATATAACCGTATTTGGAGATGGGGCTTTTAAAGGGGTATTTAAGTTAAAATGCTTCATCTGGATGGGACCTGGTCCATTATGACAGATGTCCTTACAAGAGGAGGAGATCGGGATACAGACACGCACAGAGGGATGACCACATGAGGACACGGGGAGAGCATGGCTGTCTACACCCCAAAGAGGGCAGCCTCAGAGGGAACGAACCTGCCCATACCGTGGTCTTAGACTCCTAGGCACCAGGACAGGGAGAGAATAAGGCTTAGGCCTTAGGCACCATCCATGGTGCTTTGTTCTGGTGGCCCTGGCACCCACGATGCTCACAGATGCTCAGCTTCCTTGTGGAGCAAAATCTCATGGTCTTGGGCATTCTCTTTGTGCTGCTGACAGCAGGGGATGGTGGCTTAACACAGGAAACCCCCACGTTTGTTAAGAACAGGGACAACGCTCACTGTTACCACGGGCTCACAAATTCCGGAGTCACAGCCATGCGGCACGACTCTCTCCAGGGTCTGTGGTTGAGTGTCCGGCAGGGACAGCCGTCCTGAGGTGGAGCGCCTTCTCATGGGACACAGTGGTTAGGACGCCATGGTTAGAATGATGTGGTTAGGACGCCATGGTTAGGATGATGTGGTTAGGACGCCATGGTAGGAATGATGTGGTTAGGATGATGTGGTTAGGATGCTGTGGTTAGGACACCGTGGTTAGGATGCCATAGTTAGGACTATGTGGT
>NC_058404.1:200096123-200100192 GCF_002201575.2 Neomonachus schauinslandi
GTGGTTAGGACACCGTGGTTAGGATGCCATAGTTAGGACTATGTGGTTAGGACACCATGGTTAGGACACCGTGGTTAGGATGCCGTGGTGAGGATGCTGTAGTTAGGATGCCGTGGTTAGGATGAGGATAGCTCACTGAGGTGGGATGCACCAGGTCCTCTTTCTACAGCTGTGGGGAAAAGGAGCCACGAAGGGAGTCTACCAAGGGTGGTGGAAGAATCCAGAATGTGGGACTTGAACCTGTGGCCTCAGAGGTAGGACGTCTACTAGAAGCCAGGTAGCAAGGACGAGGCCCCAGATGGAGGTGGAAGTGGGCTGAGGAGCGCAGGAGGGTCCTGGAGATGAGGAGCAGAAGCGCCAGGGCTCCCGGTGCCAGGTGGGTGACAGCACTGGGGCATATCCTAGGGCACCCCTCCTCCAGGCCAGAGTGGGGTGTACAGCAAAGGGATAGCACTGTAGCCCAGGTATCTCCTGGGCCTTGAGCCCTGACACAGGCTTCTCGACCCAGTGGACTGGGTTCTGAGCCTGGCTTTGCAATACCAGGGCCTCTGAGCATTGACCTTGGCCAAACCTTGACCAAGAGGTGACTTCAGACGGAGTCTTGAACACTGAATGAAGACAAGGAAGGGCATTTCAGCAAGATCGAATGGCAGGTGCAGATGCTCAGAGGACCCCATGAGACACATTAGCAACACCGTCACACAGGAGCCCAGGCCTGGGCGTGACAGGGACATGGGAGGTATGGGGGAGATATATGGGCCGGGCGGCCCAGGCACCCTGAGTGCCCATGATAGGAGTGTGGGCTTTATCCCAAGGAAGGGCTTGTGGCATCCCCTGGAAAGTGGCAGGAGAGTGACGTGGTCAGGTGTGTGTCCCAGAAAGATCCCGGTGGCTGTCTCATGGAGCAAGGGCTGGATGGGAGGGCTGAGGACTGCAGGCAGGAGGCCCAGAGGAGGGGTGCAGGAAGCCGCAGAGACGCGGGTGGCTCAGCAGGGTGGAGAGGGGTACAGCAGCCGTGGGTTAGGTGGAGGACATTAGCACATTGGGAGCCTGTGACTTACTGGGTGTGGCATTGGGGTGGTGAGGACAGGCCCGGGGTCCTGGCCTTGGGAGCTGGTCGGTGACTGGCACTAGGCAGGGCTGGGGTGGGCTTCCGGGATGGGGGTACCTCTGCCCACACTGAAGGCCAGGACGGCACAGGGCTGACGCTTGAGGAGCCCCAGTTTCCCTTCTGAGATTCCACAAACCCTTCCTTCGTGAACAACAGCAGGAACGACACTGTGACCTCACTTGCTCTCCATTACTTGGGGCCCTGATGGGGACAGGCTGGGTCAGATGAAGGCCAGCAGATGTGGGCTCCAATCCGGCGACTGTTGTCATGGTTATTAGACCCACTTCACAGATGGAGACACTGAGGTCCAGTGGCTGGCGTCGGCCTTCCTTCATCCTGAGGTCTGGCCGTGAAATTGCTCTGCTTAACTGACTTATTCTAGACACGTCTTGAGTGCAGAGGAGTACAGGAAAGGGCATTCAAATCACAGAGAATCCAAAGCTGGCCTCTGCCAGTGAACAACCCCGGGCAAATCACTCAGCTGCTCTTAGCTGCCATTCTCGATCTGCAAAACAGGTTGATAAAAGCATCCGATTCACAGAGATGTCATGAGATGGTCCGAGAGGGGATGTGCTCGGCCTGCGCCCACGCAGTCAGCTCTCAGCAGCCGCCGGGGGTTGATGATGACATCCCTACATGATGCCGACGGGATTCGTGGGGCACGTAATTAGTCCAACCGCTTTGCAGTGCCTGGGATCAGCGCACACATCCCAGTAGGGCCGGGCTCTGGATCCCCGTTTTAGGAAAGTGGGAGACTGAGGTTTAGGAAGCTCTGGGAAGTCACACAACTGTATACTGTGGAGTCTCTTGGGAGCCAGGGCTATGGGACCCCATGATCTCTCAAGTCACAGACTCATCCCTGCAAAACATACCATCTTATAGCTGGGGAAACTGAGGCAGGCACAGCAACTGTAAGCCAGGGCTCAGGGGAACCAGGTCTCCTCTGCCCCCAAGCATAGCTGGCCTCTCAGCCCGGGAGTGACAGCAGAGTGTCCCCACCCAGCCCTGCCTCTGCAGTGGAACACTTGGGTCTCTGCTCCGTGTGGGACGTTTAGGATTCCTGCGTGCGTCCTGCTTCATGGGTGCAGAGATCCCTTAACACCCTCACGGCCCACCCTGCTCTCAGGAATGGAGTGGGTGGTTCAGCGTTCCCATAAACCCCACCCTCTGACACGGGAGGCTGGCCAAGAAAACTTGGCAAAATCACAAATGAAAGATGCTGGGGACCTCGATTGTAGCCCTGCCCACATCCCAGCTGGGGGGAGGTGGGGGACAGCGTTCGTTCTCGCCCCCAGGCTGACTCGGGACAGAGCTGGTGGGAGAGGGGCGGGAGGGACAGACAGGGCTCCTGTGTTCCAGGACCCCCGCCCCCACAAGTGCCTCATCTTACCAGCCACATGCAGCCTGGCGGGCCCGGCGGGGCCAGATGTGTGCTCTGCAGGGTCCAGTGTGATATGAGGAATGTTTGAAAGTCAGCACAAGCCTTCCTTCTGCAGTCTCTCTCGACCTGGCCTGGTGGGCTTCTTTTATTGCTGGAGTGACACACAATGCTACCTTAGTCTCCAGTGTGCAACACAGTGACTGGGCAAGTCTTTGTGTTATGCTATGCTCTCTGCAAGTGTAGCTCTCACCTGTCACCAGGGGACAGTGTCCCAGTACCCCGACTGTGTCCCCTAAGCTGTGCCTTTCTTCCCCACCAAGGTGGGCGCCCACGGGGAGGGGTGGGGGGCAGGCTGTCATGGTGCTTTTTATGAGCTATTTAACATCACACAGCCCTGTGCCCGGGGACACTGGTGCAGCGAGTGCAGACCCTCCCAGGCTCCCACGGCCCTGCCTCTGGACTCAGCCCGCAGGGGGCTGACCCTGACCCTCCCCAGCCCAGGCCCAGGCCCACCAGAGTCTATCCCAGGAGGTGGCGGGAGGAAGGACCTTGCAGGAGCCCAGGCTCTGAGCCCCCCCCCCCCACCGCCCGCCAGTAAGCTCATTGTTTCATTGGGGTTCACCTACAAAACTCAGATTCAAAGACACGTATATTAGGAAGTTCAAGTTGGTGGCCACAGAGCGTTAAACCCAAGCACAGGGCCCTTGAGAGCAGAGGCCCCGTGCTCTTGCCGTGACCGCAGACCCCAGGCACCGAGGGCTCTGCTGTTCCTGCATGGACGTGCTTTCACACTGCCTGCCCTTTGCAGACCCTGCTCCCTCCTTCTCAACACACACCCGGCCTCCAGCCTCCCACACCCCCATCCCCCCCCCAGCAGCGTGTCGTCAAGTCCTCCTGGACAGTGGGGCTCGGGGCATCTCCTCTCAGGGGTCTGCCCAGCCGGTGTCTCTCGGTTCCTACCAGCTGGCCTGGGGGCCAGAATGACTCTTTTTGGAACCCCTATGCCTGACTCTCGGCCTCTCAGAGGTTGAATGCGGGGCTTGCCTGGGGCATATTCGTCATCCAGGGGAGATCACCCCCGACTCAGAAGAGGCTCATCCTCAAAGCATGACTTCTGTCTCTCTTCTCTCTGCCCTGAAGCTCTATGTATCATCGGACCTGGGGAAGAAGTGGACACTTCTGCAGGAGCGCGTGACCAAAGACCACATGTTCTGGTGAGAGCCCCCCCCCACTGGGGATCCCCAGCTCTGAGGGCTGGGGCTCCCCTCTCCTCCCCACAGCCCCCAGCTCAGGGCTCCCACCTTCTCCTGCCTCTGACCCCAGCCATGGACCTCCTCACCCCAGGGGGACCTCCAGAGTGCTCTTTCCGCTCTGCTGAGACTGGAGGAAGTGGTGGGGAGTCGAGGCTTGCTGTCCCTCAGGTCACCTGTGCACCCGTGAACCAGCTGTCCCTCCTCCTCGCCACCCCTCCCGCTCCATCCTCGCTACCCCTGCCACCCCTCCTCGCCACCCCTCCCACTCCATCCTCATCACCCCTGCCTCCCCCTCCTCGCCACCCCTCCCACTCCATCCTCGCC
>NC_058404.1:200105192-200225549 GCF_002201575.2 Neomonachus schauinslandi
GGCCCGTGGGGGGTGAGTACTTGAGGGGCCCGTGGGGGGTGAGTACTCGCCCACGGTGCTCGCGGGCAGTGGAGGCGGCGGAAGCTGGGAGAACCTCTGGCTCAGGGCCCACGTTTGCCGCCCACCAGCCATGACCATGGTGCCTTCTTCTGCCTAAACTGCCCTTGGAGAGACGTGGCTTACACACGTGTTCTTCCCACCAAATGGCTCTTTCTGGCACTCGTGCACACACCCTCCTAGCCTTTCCCCTTCTTAGCTCATTTGTACAACAGACTGCAGACAGGCCTTCTCAATGGGCCACAGTCCTGTCCCCCCGCAGAGAGGCACCGTGGCAATAATTCTCCTTTCCCTCCCTTGCGCCGTGCGTCGCTAACCCCACAAGGAGCTCCTTTCCTGGCTTATGGCCCCGAGGCTGGAGGGAAGCCCGGGTCGCTAAGTCTGGATACCGGCTGCTGGCCTGTGTGCCTTCCGTGGGTCGGGGGAGGGCCGGCTTCCTTCCTTGGAAACCGAGTGATCACTGGCCTTGTCACTGATGTCAGCTGTCGGCCCCCAGGGCCCCCAGGAGGTGGGGAGGGGCGCAGAGGTGGGATTTCCGGACAGCGGGCCCAAGAAATTGGCGGAGTGGCCGAGCACTGCGGTGCCCCGGGTCCCAGGCCGGGCTGGGTGCTCTGGAGATCTCTCGGGCCGGAGAGGCACCTGCCCGCAGATAGTGCGAGGTAAACTGGCACTAATTCCAACATTTTAGTATCTCGGGCAAACCAAATGATTTCTCCCCCAAGTTGCTCAAATTGCCCGGAGTTGTTATGCGTGAGAGATAATCAGGCCAGACACTTGGCCCCTGGGGCCCGGGAGCCTCTCCTGGAATGCGGTGACAGGCAGCCATGGGTCCCCTTCTTGGAAGCAGTGAATAACGCTGTTTTGACAGCATTTCTGAGACACTCTTTGTCCTTGAACTGACGGCAGGAATGGCCAAAGCCCGCGTTCTGTCTGAGGCTTGGACCCCTTCATGCTTTGGGAGGCTAAACAGTAGGCGAGCTCCTTAGCGTGACCTTGGGGGCCCCCGGGAGGGGCAGCCCGGGGGCAGGAGGTCGGCTGCGTTCTGGGCCCACCAGGGGCACTTGCTAGCTGCCCTCCCTGTGGTGTCTCAGTGGGCCTGGAACAAAACCGTAACAGCTCCCCCCACCCCCCCAGGAGCTGCCATGTTGTGGACATTGACCATCTACCAGGCCTGGGGGTCTGCATGCATTGTCTTCTCAGACCCTGATCGTCTTCCTCTCACGTGACAGCGGGGGAGACTGAGGCTCAGGGAGGCTCAGGCACGTGTCCGAGGTCATGCTGCCCATGAGCAGGGGGGCTGCCTCTGCCTGGGGCTGGGGCCGAGCCAATGGACGCTGGGCCGGGCGGTCTGCTTGCCTGCTTTCTCCAGCCACCCCCGTGTCTGCTTCTCTGCCCGGGCCTGAGCTGACCCACAAAGCCTCAGCCTCCCTCTGCCTTCAGCTCAGCACCTGCCCAGGTGTGGGATGAGTGGCAGGCTGTGGAGGTTGGCTGAGGAGACAGCTCATCCCACTCCAAGCCCGGGTCAGTGCAGAGTCTTGGAGGGTTTATCAGAGCTTCCGGTGGCATCCAGCAGGCCTGAAAGCTGACTCCCCCTCTCCCCAAAGCGCTGCGCTCTCCAGAGATCTGCCTGCCCGGGGGTCATCTCACACGTCTGCTATTTCTAAGCAGTAGACCAAGGACCTTCCCCACAGGCCATCTTTGGGGACCCCAATGAACAAGAAGGTGCAGGGGTCAACACGTGTCCTTCCCTGTAGGGAGCCGGGCTGTATCTGCGGGGCTGGACACACAGCCTTGAATGGTCTTCAAAACCCATGACCAAGGGGGTCTGGGCAGGGACCCCAACCCACTGGGCCCCTGTCTGGTCCAGGGCCTGGCGTGGGCTGCTGGGGCTCAGTCGTGGGGTGCTCCAGTGGGAGAGCCAGAGGATAAGGGGGCTGGGGGCACTGCTCAGTGGGGGGGGCAGGTGCAGACTGAGCAGGCAAGTAAGTCTGTGCAGGGGTGAGTGGGTGAGTGAGTAAGTGAATGAGTGAGGGAGTGAATGAGTGAGTGAGAGAGGGAGGGAATTAATGAATGAGTGAGGGAGGGAGTCAATTAATTAATGAGTAAACGGGGGAGGGAATGAATGAGTGAGGGAATGAATGAATTAGGGGGGAGTAAAGGAGTGAGGGAGGGAGTCAGTGAATGAATGAGGGAGGAAATGAATGAATGAAGCAGGGAAGGATGGAGGGAATGAATGAAGGAGTGAGGGAGGGAATGAGTGAAGGAGCGAAGGAGCAAGCTGGTGTCACGACCACACGCTGCAGATGACTGGTGGTCACACTAAAATCCCATTGGCCGGCTGAGGACCCGTCAGTGCCCCTGGTAAAGGGAACAATGTCTCTATTCAGAAAAGAGAGAAAAAGGTCAGGCAGGTGACCTCGTTCCTAGGAGCGCACAGGTGTTCTGTGCACAAAAGCCTGAATCAAACCTCACCTTGAAGCAGAGACTACTTCGGGGCAGAGTGTCTGGTGCCACGGCTTTGGAACATCAGTGGACTGCAGGGGCGCCCCACCTCTAAAGTTCCTCTCAGTTGGACAGCGTGCACTTGACCTCCTGGGCACAGGACCCTGTGCTGGGTGGGTGCTGGGGTGGGCCCTGAGCTGTTGGCGCCAACCCTGCCTCCCCGGGAGGATTCTGCCCACGAGCGGCGACCCTAGCATGCACCTTTGTCTGTTCTTCTCGGGTCTCGTTGAAGGCTCCGTGGGCGGCCACAGTCCCCGCTGAGTTCCGGGCACTGCCTGAGCCCTGGGCCCATGTCGGCAAGGGAGGGGCCTGCAGTGTGGCACCTCGCGGGGCAGGGGGCAGCGGGGTGAAGGAGAGGGAGCCTGGCATGAATCCCGGCTCTGCACCTAGAGCTGTGCACCCCTGGGTGGGGCTAGGGGGTTGTTTTGCTCCTCTGAGCCTCTGTTTCCTAATTTGCAAGATTAGGGTGATATTCCCAAAGCCTGCCTAACCTCCTCAGAGTATTTTGATCATAAACAAAACAAAAACAACAATAAAGATGCAAGGAATGTGAAGGTCTTTGGTAAAGGAGGGTCTTCTATAGAGAGTATCATAAAAAGAAGAGTACCAAGTGAACCCTCGAGTTCTGGCTACCTCCCCAGGAGCAGGTGGGGAGGACTGTGCCCTCAGACCCATGCGGTAAGAGCGGCCCCAGCCCCGGGAGGCCATGTGGCTACCTGGGGCTCGGGGGCTGATGCAGACACTGGGAGGGGGCTTGGGGACTCAGGTCCCAGCGCCAACCCCCATGCACTCTCTTCCAGGGCTGTGTCTGGGGTGGACGCTGACCCTGACTTGGTCCACATGGAAGCCCAGGACCTCGGAGGAGGTAAGCCGGGAGGGGTGCATGCACCCAGTGTCCCCTGGTGTCCTTACATGCCCCTGTTCCATTCCTCAGCTGGCCCCGCACAGCCGACCTCACTATGTTATGATGTGGTGTAACTTTAAATGTGCTTGTTTTCCAGCTGGGGATAAATTGAAGTCAAGGAGCTCTGCTCCAGTGGAAAAGTCCATTAAGAAGGTGACTTGTTCTGGCCCCTGAGCATTGAGTGTTTCCTGCTCGCTCTGCCCCCCACCTCCATTGCTAGTGAGTGCGGAGGCCAGGTGGGGGCCTCTGATGGCTTCCCTTTAATGGGGCAGGGGCCTGGCCACCCCAACCCAGCTGGCTTCAGGCCAGAATGCGCCCGGGGCCTTGCATGCTATGAGAAAGATCCTCTGTGCTCCTGACAGAGGAGCACTGGCCCTAGAACTATGGAATATTCTAGAACCATGGGGTCTTCCAGGACATCAGAGCCGAGCGGACCGTTATTCAATAAGTGCTTGCTGAGTCCCCCGTGGACCAGGCCCAGTGCTGACCCTGCTGGGGACACAGGTGAACAAGACACAGCCCTTCCCTTTGCCTGGTTGGGGCCAGCACAGGTCCGGTCCACACTAGAAGCCACGGGACCGAGTGCAGCAAGGGGGAAGGAGCACGGAGCTGGCCGCCCCAGGGCTGTCTCTTCTCTGACCGCCAAACCCTACAGTTGCCAGGGCCGTTAAGCCTCCTCCTGCTGGGTTTCTCTTCCAATGAGACCTCCGTAGGTGCACATTTAACAAATGGTGGGACTTGACAAGTGCCAAGCAGCAGAGCTCCTTGGGTAGGACATACTATGTGGAAGGCAGATTCAGGGCCAGGCCACGGAGAGGCCCGGCTGAGAACAGAATCACTGGCGTCGGCTCCCAGCCTGCCACGGGCCAGTTGCACGACCCTGGGGAACTCACCTCTCCTCCCTGCTCCTCAGTGTCCTCATCTGTGAAATGGGTCAATGCACACGTGGTGCTCAGTGCAGGGACGTCATGGGCGAGCGCTTGCTGGTAGTGGAGGGAAGCTGCTGCGGGTCCCTTAACCTTTTCCAAGCCCTCAGCTCTTTCCAGGGTCCGCTATCCTGTGGGGAGGTGAGGCAGGTGTTATGGTCACTTGCTTCTGCTTCACCAGAACAAAGCTCAGAGGGGTTCCGGGCTTGCCCGCACTCATAGGGTCATAGGCCGGTATAGACCCCAGCTCCCACCATGCTCCACCCACAAATCCGAGAACATCTCAGGCCTCTCTGAGGGTGCTATGGGGACTGACCCCCGTCCCCACCACAGGGCTCAAGGCAGCAGCAACGGGGGTGGTTGTCTCTCAGGGTACGCCCACGTCCAGCGAGGAGAAGGGACAAGCTGGCACCATGGATGGGGGGGCCATTCTCACACAGTGATGATTTTCCATGACCTGCCCTCCTTGGGGGGTGGAGGAGCCCTTGACTCAGCAGCTGCAGACCCCCCAGAACCAATGTGCCACTGGAGTGGTGTCCCGTCCCCTAAAGACCACATGTGTCCCCCTGCTTCCCGACACCTGGTGCCCCCACCCCAGCCTGGGAACCCCATTAGAATCCAGTCCAGCCAAGCTCAGTGGCATGGCATCCGGACCTTCTGGTCCCTCCACCGGTTGTCACTCACCTACCCCTTACCCTGCCTACCCTAGCCAGCCTGAACTATGCGGTCACTCCCCAAGCTCACCTTGCGGGCCCTCACCCCCTACTGGGAATACTCACCCCATCTCTCCATCTTGGGTTTCTTGTTGTCCTTGGACCACCTTCCCTGCCAGCCACCTTCTCAGTGCCTGGGCTGCGGTCACAGCTCTGTACACCACCCCGCACCTGGAGCTCTGTGGGGATGGGGTAGGGCCTGATCGATTCACCTCTGTGTCCCCAGGAGAGCTGCCGAATGAACCAGCATGTGACCAAATGCCAGCTCCCCTGAGGCCAGGGCCATTGTGAGTGAGTGAGCGAGCGAGTGAGAGAGCAAGCGAGTGAGTGAGAGAGTGAGCGAGTGAGTGAATGAGTGAGTGAGCAAGTGAGTGAATGAGTGGGTGAATAAGTGAGTGAGCGAGCAAGTGAATGAATGAGTGAATAAGTGAGTGAGCGAGCGAGTGAGAGAGCGAGCGAGTGAGTGAATGAGTGAGCGAGCAAGTGAAAGAGTGAGTGAATAAGTGAGTGAGCGAGCGAGTGAATGAGTAAATGAGTGAATGAGTGAGTGAATGAGCGAGTGAGTGAAAGAGTGAGTGAGAAAATGAATGCGTGAGTGAATGAATGAGTGAGTGTGTGAATGAGTGAACTAATGAATAAATGAGTGAATGAGTGAGTGAGGGAGTGAATGACTGAGTGAATGAATGAGTGAGCGAGTGAGTGGGTGAGCCGGTGAAGGAGCTCGTGAGCAGATTGTTGACTTTGAATCAGGCTGGGCGAGTCTTCCCACCCCCTGCCCAGCAGGCGAGCCCAGGACAGGAAAAATTCAGTGCTGGCCGCAGGGAGTGGCCCGGCCGTTTAGCGGGGAAGTGGACGGGCTTCAGGAGCGAGCAGGCACGGCCGTGCTGACTGTGGGCCTCCGTGCTGCTCTCACTCGGTCCTCACCAACTCGTGGAGGTGGCGTTATTACCCATTTCACAGCAGAGCACGTGGGACCGAGGTTATCCTGCCACTGAACTCGGGCGTGGGTCTTCTGGTCCCGAGGCAGCCCCTCGGCACTGTCCATGCCGTCCAGCCAGCCAGGGCTGTGGGCAGGACGTGCTCCGAAGGCGCTGATGACTCGGAGTGCCTTTGTGGGCTCCCTCTGGTGCCCGAGGTTAAACCCTGCTGCTGCCCCACAAGCTGGGAGGAGGAGTTGCCTGCCGTGTGTAATCTCGCTCCCCGCCTTGCACAACTTCACTGGATCCCCCAAACCCTGGGAAAACAGGGCTTGAAATAAAACAGCGGCTGCCTGTGAAGTGTGCTTTCCATTTTGCCTGGCTGTAAATATTTGCAAAGGAATGAAAGCGTTTGCCAAAAGTTAGGGGAACAAAGGACATTCGAGTCCCACCCACACCCGCCCCTGTTTAGGTAGATGAGACTCCAGGGGGTGGGAGGGGTCCCGTGCTCTGATGGACACTGTGGGTGCCCCCCTGTGGCCCTGTGCTGTCCGTTCTGTGGGTGACTGCACGCACCTTCACAGGCCATTTGGCTGGTGTGGGCTGACCCGCCCACAGTCCGTCTGGGTCCCTCGCAGGTCCCTCTCCCAGGGAGACAGAGCCTGGGTGTGTCGCCTGAGCTGAGAGCGAGGTGTGGCGTGGAGCCGTGGGCAGAAGGTGGATGAAGTCCCGTGCTCACATCCCGCTCTCACCGGCACGACTTTGCCCAGGGTCAGTGGCCCTTCCCCGCCAAGGGCCAGCTACTGGATGCTTCTGGCGTGGCGGCCCTAGGGTCTCTGCCGCAGCGGACTCTGCCGTTGTCATCGGAGAGTGGCTGTCCACGACCCCCAGAGAAGCAGGTGCAGCTGTGTGCCCCTAAACCTCTCTTCACAAGAAGCTGGCGGCTGGGCAGGTGACCCGGCTTTAGACACGTCACCTGACCTCTCTTGGCCTTAGTTTTACCATCCAGAGGATGGGACCACGGTAGGACCGTCCCGAGGATGCGACTGGCACATCGCCGCCACGGCTCGGCGGCAGGTGCGATCACGGGGCAGGCCCTTTGAGCCTCAGCCACAGGGACAACCCCGCCGCGGCAGTATCCGGCCGAGCCCAGAGCTGGCCGGCGTTTCTCGGCGTCCGAGGCTGTGTCTGGCTCTTCCCGCGGCCACAGTCGGAGTGCGTGAGATTTCACGCGCCGAGTGCTGGCTCTTCTCTCCTGCAGGGTTTCGCTATGTCACCTGCCAGATCCACAATTGTTCCGAGAAGACGCTGACGGCTCCGTTCCCCGGCCCCATTGACCACAGTTCTCTGACCGTGCAGGACGATTACATCTTCTTTCAGGTAAGGCTGCTTCTGGGCGTCTTGGCGACGGGCAGTAGGCGATGTGGAGAACAAGCCGTGCCGGGGAAGATGGAATTGCTCACACAGGAGGCAAAAAAACGGCTCTTTGACTTTTAAGGGTTACTTCATTCGTGCTTTCCCCCGCCCGGGTGGTGGTGGCCGCAGGTAACCCGCAAGTCCCCGCCAAACCACAGCCTTGAGGCAGGGATGCTCCTCCTCCCTTCTACCCGTCAGGGACCTCCTGTGGCTCGTGGCCCCCAAGCCCGAGCCCAGTTTGCTCCGTTTTGTTTCATTGACTTTGGTCATTGCCCTTGGCGGCCAGGCACCAGCTGGGTACAGCCCAGCGGCCAGGACCCTGCTGCCTGTACACACAGGTACTCAGGTCCCACTTGGGACCACCGTTAAACGACACATGGTCTGACCATTCAGAAACTCCAGTGAATAGCTGGTCATACCACTTCTTGATTACTTCCACTGACGAGGAGCTCACTCCTTCCAAAACAGCCTATCCGTCTCCTGGATAGCTCAAATCTTTAGAAAGTTCATCCTGGCACTGAGACAGAGTGTTTCCTTTCCTCCTATCTGGTGGCCCCTGTCCTGCCTTCTGGGACCCCATGAGACACGTCTAAAAGCTCCTATGGAGAAGGCTCCCCACCACTCCTGGCCTCTTCTTTGCCCTGTCTCAGGAATGTTTCATTACCCCAGCTGTCCTGTCCACCCGCGAAATAACACCAGGCCCTCCTGGGGAACTGGCAGGGGCATCACAGCCCATTAGAGCAGGCCAGCCAAGAGGATCTTGTCCCTGTTCTTCTTTGGCCTCTGTGATATCCCATGGTTGCCAATCTCCTCTGTGTGATTACACACGCTAGTCCCTGTCCTTGGGATGCCCATGCCTCTTTCTCTGCCTGGCTAACTCCTGCTCTCCTTCCAAGACTTAGTCATGCATCACCTCCTTCAGGAAGCCTTCCCTGACTTCCATCTCTATTTCAGGCCCACTGGCTGCCTCCACAGAGCCCTTCCTTGGTCACAGCCAGGCCACATGGTGTCATCCTTTATTATCTACACCAGACTCTACAATCGGGGTGGGCTCTACATCTGTACTAGAAGGAGGATGTACACCAGGGGAGCTGGGGGGCGGCTGGGTCAGAGGCCTGATTGTAGGGTGGAGCGTGGGAAGAGATGGGGGAGCATGCAAGGATGCAGGGCTCTCTGTGACTGAGCACCTGGTAAGTCTGATCGGAAGGAGCCAGGCTCACCGAGACCACAGGCAAGGTGGGATAGGAAGCGGCCCCCCTCCCCACCGCTGGGACAGGGCACCTGGTCATTTCTGGGGTTTGCTCTGTGTGTGCTCAGACAGGGCTGTGGTGTGCCCTCGGCTTTGTCTTCAGCCTCACGGTCACAGAGGCCTGGTCTGACCTTGGACAGGCATGCCCCACCCTGTGAGCACGGGCAGTCCCCAGCACCAGCTCATGCCATCAGGGGCCACGGGTTTCCATCAGACTCCTGTCCTTACTTGGTCCCCAACTTTCTCAACAACTGCCCAGGAACACTGTTCCTGACCCCCAACTCAGAGGTCACCCGGGGGGCTGCTCCCCTGCAGACCCTTACCTTGGGCGGGTTCCCTGCAGGGAGCCCACAGGAAACACTGGGAGGTAGTCCTGCCTGCCCTCCTCCCTTCCGCTCCTTCCTGGTCCTCGGGGGATCCCAGCCCAGTGCCCACCGACCCCTCCCGCCGCTCCTCCCCACCAATGGAGTATGCGATGAACCCGGAGGTCCACTTCCCGGGCCCCCAGTCAAGGCGCCGAGTGGCTCATGGTGCTGGTTTGTTGGCCGAAGCCATGCTGTGGGCCAGGGATGGAACCTCACCCTCCAGAAAGAAGGGTCTGGGCCTCGGGAGACAAGGGGCACACAAGCGGGGGTCTGAATATGATGGTGCCACCGGCTGGCTTTGGGAAGAGCCATCGTTCCACCTATGAGCCTCAATTTGCTGACCCATAAAATGGGCCTGATAAGCCCTGGCCACCCAGAGGCCCAGATGGACGCCAGCTGCATTCACGGCGGGGGAGAGGCCCTGTGAGATCCGGCAGAGGACCTGCCGTCCTGGGAAGAATCACTGCGGTTCAGCCTTCTCGGCCTGTTTCTACTGGTCAGCCCGGCCGGAGGGGCCAGGCAGGCGGTTCTCAGGAGGTAGGCAGACTCCGCTGTGAAGGGTGTTGCTGGGTTCAGCTCGATCCGCTCCCCGGGCAAAAGTCGCATTTGCGTCTCAGGGATGGCAGCGTTTTTGCTTGCCCCGCAGCCTCGGGCCTGAACCACGAGCCCCCTCGTCCCGTGGCCTGCCCTTAGCAGGGCTGGCCCTTTAGAAAGGTTTGCAGGCTTCCTTCCTTCTGCACCACCAGCTTCCTTCATCCCCAGCTCCTGGCAAGAATGGACCTGGCCTGCCCTGGCTGGCTGAGCATCTGCCCAGGGCTCCCCAAAGAACACGATCTTCTCGAGGCTGAGGCCAGGAGGCTGCCCAGCCTGTCTCCACCTTCAGCACCATTCCCAGAGCTCAGCTGCTGGCAGACGGGGCTCTGAGAAGGGGCACCGACTTATCTCGGCCACTCTTTCCAGCGTCCTCCCTGACCTGCTAAGCAGGTCTGTCTCTGGGCTGCGTGGCTCTTCCTTCTGAGGAAGCAGGGTGCCCCCTCCTCCAGGAAGTCTGCCTGGCCTCTCCCACCCCGTGCTTCCCCCATCCCAACACCGCCTGCTCAGGGCCGCCGAGGGCCAGACCACACAGACCTCACAGTCCCTGCCCTCGGGATGGAATTACCTAGAGAAACCTGGTCAGCCTTGTAATCGCGATGCTTTGCACACTGTGGGCCTATTGTAGTTTGTTGACTTGTAATAACAACAATTCCTACTGGGGCCACATGCTGCCCCACGTGCTTCCCAGATGCTAATCCCCACAACTGCCCCATCACTTCGCTTCTGATCTTGTCCTCCCCATTTACCGGGGGTGGGCGTGGGGGGGACTGAGGCTCAGAAAACTCTCCCAAGGCCACGTGGCTCCTGATGGCAGAGGTGGAATCTGAGCCCAGGCAGTGACGCGTGATGCCCTGTGCTCTTAGGCATGGCACTGCGTTGCCACGAACACACGTGTGTATGCACACACACAAACACACAGAGGACTCCTCCTCACGCATGCATGCATAGAATTCACCCCCACGTGCATGCACACAGTGGACACACATGTGTGAGGTTACGTGTTCGCTCTCACACGCGTGCATGGTCTGCACACCCACACACATGCATACACACGGTGAGACACAGAGGTCATCCATCGTCCCCCCCCCAACGCCCTCCCCCAGCCCCTGTTGGCTGTCCCTCTCCTCCCACTCTCTTCTCCTTGCCCCATCCAAGAGAGAGTCTCTCTTTTCCTGGCTCGTCTGTTACCGCGCACGGAAGACAAGTGACTCATCTCCGTGCTCGGTATTCTCATCTTTACAATGGAAGCAATCGCAGTTTGTGGGGCTGGTTGTCGGGAGACCAGATGAGCGGCGCTCAGGACAGCGCGGCCACGTGGACCATCTCAGCACGGGTCGCCTCCTGTCTCGATTCTCATGCCTCATGGCTTGATAGTCATCTTTTGTGGTTTGAGTTTACCTTTGGCCAGTCTCTTCCTTCACCCAGTGCTCTCCCTAAGAAAAGTTCTGGGGAGGAGAACTTCCCACTTTGTTCTGTAATGTGGATGTAGGGACACAGGTGCTGAGAGAGCATGGGGACAGAGGTTGGTTCTAACAGAGACATGGAAGGGGAGGGGTGTTTGGTGTGAGGCTTTGAAGGATGAGTAGGAGTCTGTCCATTTCAGGCAGAGCAGGTCTAAGCAAAGTAAAGGGGCATTCTCACCAGCTGAAATACAATTTCTAGTTTTTCATTTGTGAGGACCTGGCTTGACTGGAAACTCGCTTCTTAAAAATGTGTTTTTTCCCTGCTGTTAGACAACCTCAACAAACCGGACCAAATACTACATCTCTTATCGTCGCAGTGAATTTGTCCTGATGAAGCTGCCGAAGTATGCACTGCCAAAGGTAAGAGTTGTTTCCCCTCCCACCTGACCCCGTGGCTAGGTCCCGAGCCCACACTGACTCGTGCCCAGTTCCATCCGGTCGTAGGGCCTCGACCATACTCTCCCCTCGGCCCGGTCTGCCTCTTCCCCAAACCCCTGCACACGAGATGTTTCAGACAAGACAAATGTCTCTTATGAGGGCCTCTCCAGGCCAGTCCAGGCCTTGGTTTCCCTCTTGCACCCTCATCCTCCTCTTTCCTGACACTCGGGGTGCTGGCGATCCCCTGTATCCATCTCCTGCTTTCATCTGGGGTTTGCAGGTGAGGGGCAGTTTCTGTTTTATTCACCTCTGCATTCCAGCTGCCTAATATGGCCACGGACGCATAGTAGGTGCTCAGTTAATGCTACTTCCTTCCCCTTTGTTGGGTTGGCAGAGAAGGGGGATGTGGGGGCTGCCCAGACCCTGCCCTAGCCCTGCCTCAGGACCAAACTCCACAGTGCCCTCCCTGCTGATGTTGTTCCCAGGTCCCAAAGGAGGTGATGGACATTCAGAGAGGCTGAGTAACCTGTCTGAGGTCACACAGCTAATAAGGAACCGAAGGTGGTCTGAGACCAGCCTTATGCCACATCTCCCTCCAGAGGATCTTGGATGGCCCACTTCCCAGAACTCCATCCCATGTGCTTGTGATTGAGAAGCACAGATGGGAGTAGCCCTTCCACCCCCACATATTTATTGAGCATCACGTATAAGCTAGGAAGCATGCTAGGGTCTGATGCTACAGCTCTGGATCAGATACCCCAGTTCCTGCTCTTGGTGGGTTTCCAGCAAGGAAGCAGGCGGAAAACCAAGGAGACAGACAAATGTATGAAATGATCTCAGGTTGTGCTTTTCCCTGTGAGGGAAGGAGAGGTAGAGGCCGAGGGTGATGGGGTTGGGGGACATCACTGAGGGAACGTTTCCTCTGAAGTCTTAAGGTGGAGGGAAAGCTGTGCTGGTGGAGGTCTGGGCTTGTGCAAAGGGCCTGGGGCAGGAGGGAGCCTGGCTGTAAAGCAGCGGGTGGGGGTGGGGAGAGGAGATCTTTGCTCTGGGCCCTGCAAGGCCGGGGGCCACGCATTGTTGTAAAGCCCCCCACACCCTCGCCTGTGCTGGGCTGTCCCGGGCAGCGGCACACCTCCCCTGAGCCAGGAACAAGGCAAGTACTTAAGGGTTTTCTTTAAAACTTCAAGAAAACTTTTTAAAACTTCTCCTTAAAAAAAGAAAAGGAAAGGGGATACAATGGAAAGGAAAAGAAAGAAAGAAGAAGAGCAAGTTGCAGAGATTAACTCCAGGCTTGGCTGAGCCAAGAAATGAAAAGCTAGTGGGTTCATGTAGGGCAAATGCATTGGTGTCCCTGGGGGTGAGGGGTCCTTTCAGCTTGTAGGGTTTTCCTTCCCCCCAACCCCGGGGGGCTGCAGCATCAGAGGCGCCCTGTGTCCTGGAGTTGGGGAGGGGGACACCTGGCAGGGGGGCGGCTGGACCAGCAGCCAGGCCATTTCTGAAGGAGTTCCAAGGAGCCGAGGGCCCCAAGTCATGACCTCTGTGGCCTCGAGAGCTGGCCTCATTTCCCTGGACCTCAGAGTCCTCGTCTGCAGAGGGGATAAGGTGGCGGTGCGTGTTTCTCAAAGTCACTGGTGCGGTTTGTGGAAAGCACCGTGCGTGTGGCTCACTGCAGCTTCCTTCGTCCCCATCTCTGGGGATAAAGGGGGTCATTGAAAAGAATCTTGAGGCTCTGATGGAAGACACAGCCTTCGCATCATCAGTGGGTGGCAGGAATGAGACTCCTACAAGTCCCCATGTCATCGGTTTCAAGGGAAGACCAGACCCACATTCGGATCATACATTTGCACATGGGCCCTAAGTGCGCTCGCCTGGGGCGGAGCCTGGGACCCAGTGACAGGCAGCTGGGGACAATGGGCGAGCTGGGCTGCTCTTGGGAGCACTCCCCCGCACCCCTGGAGACCATATATCATCTTGCTGAGCACTTTGCCCAACCACACAGCAGGTCTGCTTCCTCTCCACCAAGTTCAGGGGAGCGGCCAGACTGCAGTGTTTCCCACCAACAACTGTAGAACTGGCTAGTTGAATTTCCCAATCAGATTTTGCTGTTCTTCGGTGAATTTAAATATTTGTGTAGCTTGGCACCTCCCACCTCGCCACTGGCCACGTTAGAACAGATGGGTGTCAACAGAGCTTTGCCCGATTTCATGTTGGATCCATTCTTTCAACATTCCTTCTACTTCAAAAGGCATGATTCGTACCATTCTACTGTTTTAACTCACCTGTCTGTGGAAACTAGAGTAGGTGAACAGGTTTTATTATATTTGCCAGCATCCTTTGCTTGAATTACTTACTTGTAATGATTTTTTAAAAAAATACCACCTTCCTTAACAGAGAAAAAAATTGGCAAAGCTATAAACAGACAAAAGGAAAAAAATCCAAATAACCATCAATTATATGAAACCATTCATACACATAAAGTAAATGCAAATTTACTTTCAAGTAAAATATTCCTTTATTTGTAATAACCTTTATACAATAAAATGAAACCCATAAAACATAAGAATGAAGGAGGAAGGGGCGCCTGGGTGGCTCAGTCAGTTGAGGGTCTGACTCTTGGCATCAGCTCGGGTCGTGGTCTCATGGGTTGTGGGATTGGGCCCTGTACTGGGCTTCCCACTCAGCAGGGAGTATGCTTGGGGCATTCTCTCTCCCTCTGCCCCTCCCTATGGGCATGCTCTCTCGCTCTCGCTCTTAAATAAATAAATCTTTAAAAAAAAAGAATGAAGGAGGATGGGATGGCACGGATGGTGGTGGAGCGTGCCAGCCCCCCCCCCCCATCTTCTCACTTAGGCAACAGTTGCTTCTGCAGAATCAGTCCAAATCACCTGTTTTAGAACTCTGGAGTCTCTTCAAGGGCTTGCAGCCTCCAGGGGAAGGTTTGGACAGTAAATCAAGGTTAATTTCCACAATTTTAGCTCTTCCCATGATAGCCCCAGCACGCGCCCCCCTCCCCCCCCCGCCCCCCGCCCCAGCCTTGTGACAGACAGCTGTGCTCATGGGCCCGGAGCAGCTTGCAAATCACTTGCAGGAGCCAGGGTGGCTACGGGGACCTTTTTCTCTGAATACTGGGGATCTGCACTGGGGGTAGATTGCTGCTTCTGCTCGTGACGGTACAGACATCCTGGTGGGCAGCCATTGCTCCAGCCAGCACCAGCCGAAGCAGTTTCTGAGGGATTTAAAGGACCAGAGCCTGCTTCCACCCCCCCCACCCCCTTGGACATTTAGGGACCATGACATTCAAAAGCAACCAATCGTATGTTCAAATTTAGAAAAGTCACCATGCATGCCCAGGGAAAAGCTCAGGCTCACTTGAGTTTCTACCTCAGACTGATCCCTGGTACAGAAACAAAAAACGACACACCCTAGGGAAGGGAGAGAACCAGATTTCCAGAGTTACCACATTATTAGATTACAGTGTCCACTTTTCAACAACAACAACAAATTACAAGGCATAAAAAGAAAATATGATCCAATCAAAGGAGAAAAAGCAACAGAAACTATCCTTGAAAAGACCAGATGGTGAACCTACCAGACAAAGACTTTAATACGACTCTCCTAAAGATGCTCAGAGAGCTAAAGCAAACTGTGAAGCAAGTCAAGATAACAAGGTACAAATGACCAAAATAGAAGTAGCCAAGACATAGATTGAAAACATAAAAAAGAACCCAAAATAAATTCTGTAGCTAAAACAAACAATAATCGAAATGCAAAATTCCCTGGGTGGATTGAAAAGCAGGTTTGAACAGACAGAAGAAGGACTCAGAGAACTTGAAGGTGGGACCATTGATGTTAAGGAGTCAGAGGGACAGAAAGCCAAAGGGATTGAAGAATAGTGAGCACCATCTGACGGGCCAGCGGGACAGCAGCAAGTGAACTAACGCATGCATTGTGGGCATCCCAGGAGAGGAGAGAGAGATGGGGGCAGGGGGATTGTTTAAAGAAGCAATGAGGTGGCTCAGTTGGTTAAGCATACGACTCTTGATTTTGGCTCTGGTCATGATCTCATGGGTCGTGGGATCCAGCCCTGTGTCAGGCTCTGCACCCAGCACAGAGTCTACATGAGTTTCCCTCTTCCTTTCCCTCTCTCCCTCTCTCTCAAATAAATAAATAAAATCTTTTTAAAAAAAGAAGCAATGGCCCAAACTCTCCCAAATTAATGAAACACATGAATATAAATGTCTAAAAAAGCCTGATGAACTCCAAGTAGTGAAACACAATGAGTTGCACACCAAGATGCATTGTAATCAAACCACTGAAAGACAGAGAAAGAATCTTGGAAGCAGCAAGACAGAAGCAGCTTGTCATATACGAGGATCCTCAATGAGGTAACCAGCATATGAATCACACTTGGGCAAAGGCCCCAAGGTACACATTTTTAAATGTTAGTATCAGGTCTCTCTAGGGACGGCATTGCTGGCTACTTGTAGCTGGACCTGAACAGTCTTTCCTGGTGACAAGCTTCTTGGTTCCAGTCACTTCTGCATGTTAGATTTAAGTCTATAGACAAAGGGCCCCAGCTCGTGCTGCCAGGGGCCGCCCTGATTGGGAGGTGCATGGTCGGGCCTTCACAACACTGCATCCCTCTTCTGCAAGGCCCCTTCTTTTGTCCGTATAACACAGGGGAGGGGCAGGGAGGGCAGGGTGGGGGGGGCATCAGCACTGCGTCCCACCCAGGCAGCCAGTCCTTCCCTCTGCTGGAGGCCACGCCCCCCTGGACAGAATAGAGACTTGGTGTGTTATTAGAGAAACAGGCTCACCTGTCCACCCATGCCCTACTACCGGGTGGGAAGACATAGGGAGAAGCATCCCCCCAAAGTGCAGCAGCCCTGCACGGGGCGGGGCCGGAGGGGACCACCTCTCCTCTGCAGGTGCTGGCTGGCGTGACCCGGCCTCATGCGTCCATCCTCAGCGCCTGTGTCTTGGCAGCTGTCTTGCCAGCAGGGCAATAAAAGTTTCGGGGTGATAGAAGGGAAGTCATAGACGCTGGAGAGGAAAAGCTTGTTACGGCTTTGAAATGGGCGTGTTCACGGGCCTCCCACACAGCACTGGGCGCTGGCTGGGAGAGAAAACGAAAACAGAACAAGGATGGCCCTGGGTTCCTTTTTCTTCCTTTTTATGTGATTAGGTTTTGTTCTGCTTCTGATTGTAAAATCTGGAACCAAGCCCCGAGTCTTGAGAGGACTGCCGAGTGACTTAATCCAGTCCTCCCTCCCCCAGGGTATGTTCCCAAGGGCAGAGCCCGCCTGTGGTCCCTGCTGAGTCCCAGTGCCTGGTACACAGTAGGTGCCTAATGAATGCATGCTGCGTGAATGAACCCAGAGATGACTCACCTGATCCTCAGGATGGGCCTGCAGGGGAGGCCCGTCCCCTGCCTCCCAGAGGCGACCGCTGGGGGTGCATGGAGGAAGAAGTCCTCCGCACGTGCAGGGACAGACAGGCAGATAGCCTGACGTGGGGCTGGGAGGCGGAGGCCTCAGCGTGCCCCGCTCCGTGCCTGGGCCATCCCTCCCACAACCCCGTACCACCTGCAGAGGGCCAGGTCGTCATTCCCATGTTGGAGGTGGGAAAACGGGAGGTAAAGGGGCGTGTCCCGGGTCACAAGGCTGAGGCAGAATCAGGATGAAACTCTAGGTCAGCCTGGCTCCCAGGGAGCCGGGACCAGCCCCCCGCCAGACCTAAGCCCTGCCCCGTCCCGTCGGGGCTCCGTCTCCCACCCCCGCCCCCAGCCCACCCCTGACGCCGCGCTCTCCCCGCGTGTCCGCAGGACCTGCAGATCATCAGCACGGATGGGAACCAAGTGTTCGTGGCAATGCGGGAGTGGTACCAGACGGACACCTACAACCTGTATCAGTCGGACCCACGCGGCGTGCACTACGTGCTGGTGCTGGAGGACGTGCGCAGCTCCCGGCAGGCGGAGGAGAGCGTGCTCATCGACATCCTCGAGGTGGGGCGCCGGGGAGAGATTGGGGGCCGCGGCCCACCGGTGCCAGGCGTCGGGTGTGGGGCCAGGCCTCACCCTGTCCTGGCTCTCTCCTCTCCCCTCCTCCCTTCTCCCCTGGCCCCCCACTCATCCCTAGCCCTCTCTCTCAGGTCTGTGACTGTTTCGGGAAAGCACCGCGTATTTGAGGCTTTGAAGGCTGAGAGGGTACTGTGTAGATGCTCTCAGAGCAAGAGAGAAAACTTCGTCCTTTTGGTGAAATTCCAAATTTAATATTGGAGTGCGATTTCTCTGTGATACAGAGCTACCACAGAGAAGGATGAGAGTCTTTGGGGAGTACTATTTTGCTGATTCGGGGACCCGTGTTAGCGGTCCTCACGGTAGACACGATCGCGGGCCACCATCTGGAAAGCCGTTCCTGGCTCGCGCTCCGAGGCACGAAAGCGGGCACGGTGGGGTTTGGCCTGAGGGACAGAGGCGGCGACTCCGAGCACCCTGCCTCTCCGCCTCTCCCCCTGCACTCGTCCCTGCCTCAGCTGTCTCCTGCGGAAGCCTGCACTTGCTCTCCTCAGACGCGAGGGCCCGATCGGAGGCTCAGAACCGGGGCTCCTGACTCCCAGGCCAGGTGCCCCCGCGCACCGTCTCGCTCTGTACTTGGATTCCACGGACATCCATGACCCTGGGCCCTGCCTGGGCTGGGTTCTCATGGTCACCACCTGTGTTCCGGTCCACGCTAGAGCCAGGGAGGGGCCGCTCAGCCCATTTCCAGGTCAGGAGCCTGAAGCTCAGAGAAGGTGAGCAACCTGCCTGGACAGACGCAGGAAACCAAGCAAGGAAACCAGAGCCAGCCCAGGCCTGTCCACCCTGGGCTTGGCTCCAGGCTTTTAGCCAGCACTCCCCCGCTCCGTCCTTCACCTTTACGCTCTCCCCTCATGCCTTGCCTTCGGGGAGCCCCCGCCCGTGGGAACATCAGCAAGTGCCCTAATTGCAGTAAGTGCTGGGGTGTCTGTGGGTGCGAGCAGAGCCTGGGGCAGACAGCTGTGTTCATCAGCGTGGGAGGCAGCCTTCCGGAGAGACCCGGGGATCCAGCCTTCACCTCTGAGCTGCTAATGAGCAGCAAGGAACCATTTTCCCCAAGAAAGTAATGGATGAGATCACTTGTTCACAACGAGAGCCCATTGGTCAGTGCTCACTTCCCCGCTGGAGGACCCAGAGGAACACGGCCGGTGGCCCCTGCCCTTTGCTGGAGGTGGCCTCATCCTGCCTGAGGAAGCCCCACACCCCGGGCCCTGTTCTGCACAATCTCCAGGGGGGCCACTGGGCCCGTCCCAGGCCTGGCTCTGAAAGGTGTCGGCTACTGCACCACAAGCCGCTGGGGACAGGGCGCAAGTGACAGTGGCCCAGGAGGGGTGACCAGGACGAGGGGGCCGCACACAGGGGCCTGTGGTGCTTGGACCGCACACCAGGCTCCGGGCCCCTCCCTAGGGACGGGGGCGGGGGGGGGAGCAGCCCGCCCCTCCCAGAGCTGCCGGCCTCCGTGAGAAGACCAGCTTCCAACAGTCGCTCCGATCCTGTGTGCCAGCACCCAGCGGCTGTCGCCCAGCCCAGGGTGGGAGTCAGGGAGTGCTTCCTGGAGGAGGGGGTGCAGACCGAGTGGAGGCGGAGCAGAAATCAGCCAGCCGGGGAACCAGGGAACATCTGTGGACAACGACCACGAAGTGAGAGGACATGAGGAACCAGAGGAGGTTCACAGTGGCCAGGAGCAAAGGTGACGCCTGCCGCCCACCCGCTGGGTGTCCTCACAGGGGACATCTCTTCTCTGAAATCCAGCTCACAGGGGTCACGGGTGGTGCTTACAAGCACAACTCTGGAGCCGCACTGCCTGTGTTCAAATCCCAGTTCTGGTATGTGTTTACTGTGTGACCTTAGGCAGGTTACTTAACTTCTCTGTCCTTCCGTTTCCCCACTGAGAAATGGGGATGGCAGTACTACTTTCCTCATAGGATTGCTGTGCAGTTTCAAGGACATAGTCCTCCTTAAACATGGAGACCAGTGTTTGGTGCCAAGTCAGCACTCAGCGAGCTCTCCACTGCTCACCCGGTTCCTGGGGATTAGCGCTAATGCACAGGAAGGACCTGGCCCAGAATCGAGCTTGTGAGGTCCCACACACGAGCCAGTTATTGTCATGGTTATTGTTCTTCCTATGGCGTGTCCAGCAGCCGTCCCAGGCAGATACTGCCCCAGAAGGCCTGGACTTTCACGTGCCCCTGAGCTAGGACCTCAGCACGGTGCACCCCGGGTTTAAGGCAGGACAGCAACCCTTTCCTGAGTGCCTCCGTGCTGGAACTTGGGTTAGGAATGGGGGTTCAGGGGATCCCAGTCTTGCCCCTGCCCATGAAGGGCCCTGGCCACAGTTTGGAAGGCAGCCATTGTCGTGGCCTGAATGGGGACCCCCAAAAATATATGGCCATATCCGTCCCTGGAACCTGTGACCATGACCTTATCTGGAAAAAAGGTCTTTGCGGCGGTCATTAAGTGAAGGACCTTGTGATGAGACCATGCCGGATTGTCCAGCTGGGCCCCAGATCTAATGACAAGTGTCCTTCGGGGTCGGAAGAGGAGATGCAGGGACGTGAAGACGGGGGCGAGGTTGGAGAGCCACGGACACAAGCCCGGGGCCCCTGGAGCCACCAGAAGCTGGAAGGACAAGGGAGGGTCCTCCCCGAGGACTCTGGAGCGAGCGCAGCTCTGCCTACACCTCCGTTTTGGACTTCCGGCCTCCAGACTGTGGGAGAAGAGATTTCTGGCTGGCCCCCCGGTTTGTGGTGCTTTGTTACTGCAGCCGTGGGAGTGAACACCGCCCTGAAGATCGGGGCCGTGGGTGAGCACGCTGAGGCTGTGGGCTGGTGCGCCTCGGCTCAGAGCCTGCGGAGGGCACGGCCCGCACCTGTCATCTGCCGGCGCCCAGACGTGAGGGTCCGTGCTCTTGGCTGCTGGGTGTTCATGGAGACCAGCGGGATAGGAAGTCGCCACTGCGGAATGAAGCAAGCCCGCGCTGGGCAAATGCGCATCCGGCCTGCCCTGAGCATGTCGGGGAGGCCCCTCGAGCCAGCGCTGGGCCCCGGGTGAGCAGGAGGCAGAGTGACGTCACCATGTGTGGGGGAAGGGGCCGTGGTCCTCCACGCCCCGGGCTATCACCGCGGGGGGACCAGCCCCAGCTTTGTCGGTGGACCGGGCGCTGGACACCCTTCCCACCCAGAGCGGCAGCCTGCGCAGACGTGTGTGGCACGGGGCAGTTAGGGTTGGCGGGGCCCTCTGTGATCACGGGGGTCCCTGAAAGGGGGGCAGACAGGGAGGGTCAGAGAGACACGTGTGATCATGGGCCGCAGGCCAGAGAGACGCCGCCCCACCGGCTTTGGGGGTAGAGCTGGGGCCTCCAGAAGCTGGGAGAGGCCCAGACAGGATTCTCGATTCTCACCTGGAGGCCCCAGGACGAGCCCCCAGGACGAGCCAGCCCTGCGACCCCGGGGACACCCGTACGGGACTTCTGACCTCCAGAACTATAACTGTGTTACTCTGTTACGGCAGCTGCAGGAGGCGCGTCCACCCTCCACTCGTACATCTTTCCTTCCATCGCCGCGCTCTCCCCACACGGCGGGGGGGGGGGGGGAGGGTGACCCGTGGCAAGCCTGTGTGCTGAGTGCGGGGGAGGGCCTGCCCCAGGCGTTGGGGGGAGCTCGTAGGTGGCCCGCCACAGAGAAGGCGCTCGGGAACCGTGCATCGTGACCTTGATGTAAGCAGATTCCTCGGCCTGGGACCTTGGGTAAATTCCGTGGCTCCCGGAGGCTCCGCTTTCTCGGGCTCACCTTGAGAAGCAGTGACATGCTGCCCACGGCGGGGCACACGGGAGGCCACGCGGACGGGTCTCGGTAGCTGTGGCCCCGAGGCCCCTGTGTGTTCGTAAGGAACTTGCGGGGAGAGGCCGCCTCTGTGGCATCAGGAGGCTGACCTCCGGGCATTTGCTGATATTTGACCTTTGTCATGGGCCCGCTCAGTAGCCGGCTGTTGGCTGTGTTTGGGTCACTGCGCGGGCACTTGGGAAACTCTGAGAAAGGGGACAAGGTGAACCTGAGCCCCTGGCCGAGGCGGGGCTGTGGTAAGCACCCACCCCGTGTCCTCACTACCTGGTATTTCCACATGGGGGGGGTTGAGCTGAGCGAGTCTGGAGGGGAATCCACAGCAATGACCCAGGCCCTGTGGGTCCCGTGGAGGGGGGCAAAGGCTCTGAATCGGGAGCTCTGGGGTGGAGACGGGGTGACCGTGACACACAGGCCTGGTGCGACCAGGGCTCTGCTCACTGTCTGATGGCCAGTGTCTGGGCCTGGGAAGATAGCTCCGTGTCATGCGAGCACCCAGGCTTTGGGGGCCACAGTCAGGGATCCCTTGCCCCCCGAGCCCCACGCACCTCCAGAGTGTTCAGTCAGCCTCAGCTCTGGGGCTCTTGCCAGCGTGAAACACGGCCCTGCGGGCAGAGCGCTGAGCAAGCGGCTGGCACATGACGGATACTCCATCGTCAGAGGGCTCCAGGCACGTGTTTACGACACTTCTTGTATTGCTGTCCCAGGTCCGAGGGGTGAAAGGAGTCTTCCTGGCGAACCAAAAAATCAATGGGAAGGTGGTGACACTTATAACCTACAATAAGGGCCGTGACTGGGCTCACCTGAGGCCGCCGAGCACGGACATGAATGGAAAACCCACCAACTGTGAGCCGGTAAGTGCCTCTCCTATCCCGCACCTTCCCTGGGGTGGCTCAGCTCTAGGCCGGTCCCGCTATCCCTGGGGTCCTCTCACATGAACAACCGTGTAGGCTGCCCCAATACGTTGACTGCCCTGGGGGGCTTGGCCCCCGGGAGGTGTGGATGGCAGGCAGGCCCGTGTCTGTGAGGATGACAAGATGGAGCACTAAGGAGCCCGGGTTTGAGGCAGGCTGCTCAGTGCCCTGCAGACCCACCTCTCCTTGCTCCACGGAGAGCTCACCACCAGCACCAGCACCTGGCCTTCCCTAGCAGGGGGCTGCTCCAAGTGGGATGGGGTGGGGTCCGGAGTTAGAGCTGCACAGAGCAAGCAGGCAGGGCAGGGCACGTCCCTTCCCGTTTGGACTGCCCCCCTTCTTATGTTGTCCTGTAGCCTGGAATGCCTTTTCCTTTTTCTTCATCCATCAAACTCCTATTGACGCCTGAAAACCTTGCCCAGATACCCCTCCTCTGAGAAGCCTCCACTGGGCATACTTGCTTCTCTGTTTTCCACTGGCCTTGACTGTAAGTCCCTGCAGGTAGGGACCACGCTCTGGGGATGACCTGAGCCCATCCATAGCTCTGTCCCTCTGCAATACAGAAAGAAGGACAGTGTCTGTTTTACAGGGATATTCGTCCAACAAAGATATATGGGTAGCTACTATGTGTGAGGCGCTGTTCTGGGTGTTTGGAATACATCAACACACCTAACCCTGCCCTCCTGGGATCCTGCCTGGATCTCTCTGCAGGGCCTCTGAATATGGTAGGCCCCCGGCCCACCGGCCACGGTGTGGAAATGATCCAGGAAGAATCTGTGCCTCCCTCTTCCTCGGGGACGCTGACCCCCAAGAGCCCTCCCTAGGGCAGCAGGCCCAGCCTGGCAGGGATGGCCCTTGCTCGGTGAGCCCAGGCCTGGGCTGCCCCTCACCCCCCACCCAGAGGCCCGTGCCCATCCTGGGTGCGATGCCCTCCCACTGAGACCCACGGTGGGGGGGGGGGCGGGGAGTAACACCTGTCGACCTGCGGGAAGAAGTAATTTCCTGCCGCTTGTACAAAGTCTTCGGAGAACGGGAGTGCTGTGAAGGGCTCATTTTTATATCATCATCAGCAAAGTTAAGCCATATTAATCTGTCAAAGCAAGTTTTTTGCTAAGAATAGATTCTTGTCTGCAATTATGCAGCTCAGTGAGGAGATACCGTTCGTGAGATTCATGTCCTCACTTTAAAATAACACAAGTGGGAGCAGGCTGGTGGAGTGTGTGGCCCCAGCAGCCCGCAGAGAGCCCGGTGACCTCCAGACGAGAGAGAGCGAGGTCCAGGCCTGGCCACTCACCTGCGTCTCTTGTCTGCATCCTTCACTCGGCCGCACGTCCTCTGCACGAACAGAGGGCTCACTTCTCCTCGAAAAAGGGGTTCCCGCTTATTGCAGAATATGGAAATGTATAGCCAGGGAGAGAAGGTACAGCCATCCCCGGGTCACCCAGAAATAACAGTAATCGGGCATATTCCTGACAATCTTAGCTTCCGTGCAGTGGAAGAGTCATCACAGGGACCCCAACGCATGTGTGATGTGTCTTCTTTCTCTTAACTCCGGGTCTTTTCTCAACTCTGGCTCTCCGCTGGGGCAGATTTCCTTCCGAGAATGGGGACTGGGGACGTAGATGAGTGTCGGGATCAGATCTGTTTAGGGAGGATAAATCCTCTTTGGAAGTGGTTTGAATTTGTTTATGTCTTAATTCAGAATGAAAACCCATCCGCTCTGCAGCCCTTCTCAGACCCGGGCTGTGTCAGGAAGGGGCCAAGAAGGGGGTGCTGGGAGTGTTGTGCGCCTCCCCTGCATGGCCCGCCTCGCACCCCCACAAGCCCTGCAGGGACCCGGGCTCACCCCTCTTAGGACAGGATGTTCAGCTGTGACACCAGTTTCCCCTTGGGGGCTCCCGCCCTGGCCCCTCTCTGACAGCCCTGGCCCTGACTGCAGGGGGCCTGAGTGCCCTGGGCTCGGCCCCCCCAGTTCTGCCTCACCCTGCCCACCCAGCCCTCCATCAGCTCAGCCCACATGTGGCTGGTGGGCGATCATAAGGCCTATGTCGAGCTGTCAGACTCCAGCAGAGCACCCCAGCAGCTCTAGGACCCCCGGGAAGACACTTGTCAGTAGGCCCTCCGTGGCTCCAAAGGGGACCCCAGCTCTGCTCGCACCTGCCAGCATCCTATGGGTCACAGCTGAGCGCACAGAACCCTGAGGAGGTTCCACCTCTGGCCCAAACAAATAGCTGGCAGCCGGGACAGCCTCCAGCAGCCGGGGAGGGGGAGGCGGCCAGGTTCTACGAGGCAGGACACTCTGCGGCACTCGGCTCACTGCCCACACAGTGGTACCGTATGCACAGCGCATCAGGGGACATGGAAAGCCTGGTGGCAGCCCAGGGAGGCCAGCCCGGGAGTGCAGGCTGCTCCAGGCCCCACCTGGCCCACCAGGAAACCAGGGGCAGCGAAGCAGGGATGTGCCACCTCCCCTCTCTGCCTCATCCCTGGTGAGGCTCCTTTTTTTTCTGACTTAGAGCTCTCTTGTACCCCCGGGAGCCAGCCCTGCCCACAGAGGTCATGGGTGCCGGGGTACCCCTCCCCGGGAGCCGGCTGTGCCCACAGAGGTCATAGAAATCTCCCTGCCCCTTAGTGTCTGATCATGGGGCGGGGAGGGGGAGAGAACTGAATGGTCTCACCAAAGATACTGACTCAACAATCTGCTTTTCAGTCATAAAAAGTCCGGAGAAAACCCCAACAGGCAAAGTCTTACCCCATGGGTTTGTGGGGAGGGTTTGTCCTGTTGGATCCAAGTGCTCCTGGACTGGGCGCAGGGCTCTCCTCCGCTGACTCAGTGACTCTGCGCTCAGCTGCAGCAGGGGATCCCCTACCCCACGCCCAGCCACCCATGACCCCCCACCCCACGACCCCACCCCACGTCCACCCACCCCATGCCGCCCCACCCCACGCCCCCACCCCATGATCCTCAACACCACGCCCAGCCACCCCACACCTCCCCACCCCACAACCCTGTACCCCACGACCCCCCCCCCCACGCCCCCCCACCCCACGCCCCCCCACCCCACGCCCAGCCCCTAGCCTGCACTAGTCGGCTTCCTGTCTCTGCAGAGACTGGACCAGGCCCCGGGGCTGCCACCTGGTGCCCCCTGACCTGGGCCGACGTCCAGTTTACTGAACGGTTTCACTTGTCCCTTAGGATCATCTAAAATGTGCTCCATCCATGGGCCCGAAGAAAGTGCCATGAAACATAAAAGGAGGAGCAGCTGCATCTCTCAGATAGACATCAGCAGATGGTAGAACGTGGTCCTGACAGTGGGGTCTGCAGGGTCGCTCCCACACCCTGGGAGGCGTGCATGGCGGGCACCGCTGCCTTGATATCACCATGGGGAGACCGAGGCCCAGAGGTGTCCATAAAATTAGTGGCATCTCCCAAGTTAAAAGCGGGCTCTCTGGGGGCTCGGTGCCACGGTAATTCTAAACTGGAGATTTTTCCAGGAAATAAAAAAGAGGGCCAAAGAAACTAATCCTTTTCTTATAAGTAAGCCGTTAAGCAAAACCTTGTCTGGGGTTGGGCTGGACCCCGATGTTCTCTCCAAAAGCTGTGCTGTGTTAATCCAGTAATACTGTGAAGTGGAGAAAGAAACAGAGACTCAGAGACGCTAAGCACTTTTTCCAGAGTCACACAGCTTTCGGGGGGTATAAGGATTCAAACCCCAGCCCTCTCTATGGCCCCACATATTCCAGGCCCCCAGATGGGGGCCTCCGGAAAGGCTGATCCCAGAGTTGTTTACCAAGACCCCCTCTGAGGTCTGGTGTGTGGCGGGGTCTCTGGTGGCCCTCCTGCTCCCTTTCCTGTGTTACCGAGGTGGGCTCGGCCAGTCAGAACCCCAGACCCCACCTCCCAGGCTCACATCCCAGAAGGACGAAAGAAGCAGCAGGTGCTGCGGTGCTCTGTGCGGGCAGCCCCTGGGCATGGTTGACAGGTCCCTGCCCCGTGCAGCCTCCAGTGCCCCCAAGGCGCTGTGTGGAGGCCTGGGACCTGGTCCCATGGTTCTGTAGTCTGTCATGGGGGTGTCAGAGGGTGCAGGCAAGATTGCGACCTCGAGCCCCTGAGGTCTGGGGACACTCGGGGAGGCCACAGTTCACAGGACACGTCCTTCTCAGCTCATCTGTCCTCCCTGGACCCCCAGTCCCACCTGGGGGTGAGCTGGGGTGCAGGCAGCCAGGAGGAGACGGGGGGGTGAGGGGGTATGTTCCTGCCAAGTGGCCAGACAGGAAACTGCTCCGCTCATCCTTCTGGGAGGCTCCTGGCCCAGTTTGGCCTGGAAGTGCATCCCGTGCCAGGGAGTCACCCGCAGGCCCAGAGTGTGGACACTGGGTCCAGGCGGCCTGGGTCATAGCCCCAGCCCCACTACTGCCCTTGGGCAGGTTGCTTAGATGCTCTCTGCCTCAGTTTCCTCAACCGGTGACACAGGGATGTGGAGAGCGTCAGTGACGTGCAGTGCTGAGCTCAGTGCTGACACATCCATGTGAGTCACCACTGAAGTGATTATAATGACTGGTTTTCCTGCCCCTCCCGCCAGGGCACCCCCCCAGGGCTGCCCTCAGGGCACACATGATGCTTGCCAGCGGGCTCTTCACTGGAGGTGCAGGGCTGCTGGCGTGTCCTACAGCTGTTCCCTGCCGCCTGGGCTACCTACCGCCACCACTAGGAGGCCCCCGGGAAAGGTTCTGGATGGACGGACGGATGGGTGGGTGGGTGGATGGATGGACAGATGGATGGATGTGGCCAAGGGGTGTGCAGGCTCCAGGAGTCACATTCAGTGACCGGGCACCGCCCGTGGGAATGTCCACTACATGTTGGGCGTGCTCTCTCGTGCTGGGGGGACCCTCCCTTGGAAAAGCCCGACTGGCTTTGTCCACAACCAGTCCCCCTGGACCCGATGGCCTCCACCCTGCAGTCAGCTCCAGAGCCTCCTTCCTGCCCTCCATCCCCTCCTCCGAGATGCTCCTGGCCCTGCCTTCCCACCTGAAATGCCTCAGTCCTACCTTTCCTGGGAACATGCCTCCCACCCGAGTGCTGACCTTGGCCCCCTTTTCCCCCGCCCCTGCAGCCGGACTGCCACCTCCACCTCCACCTGCGATGGGCAGACAACCCCTACGTGTCAGGCACCGTGCACACCAAAGACACTGCCCCGGGCCTCATCATGGGTGCAGGTAGGAGGTTATCATCAGTGCCTTTGGGGAACTCCGTCCTCAAGGGGAAAACTGGATGGCTGTGGGCCTGGGGCCTTGCTGTGTCTTTTGAGGGGCAGGCGTGCAACGTCTCCGGGGAGCTCAGCAATCATGGCACACCTCCAATGCGTGGCACAGAGTGGGCACGTGATACATGTTGCTGCATGGGAAAATGGATGGATGGATGGATGGATGGATGGTTGGCCAACGAATGATGGGGCAGGGGTGAATGGTGGAGGATGGGCAAACGGATAGGTGGGTGGCTGGAAGAGTGGGCCGTTGGATGGTCAGATGGAAGGACAGATCACAGAATGGTGAGTGGATCGAATGAGGGAGGAATGGATGGGTGGGAGAATGATTTGAGTCGTGGCTGACATGTGTTGATTCCTGAAGAGGATTCTAGTTTAGTCAAGGAGAGAGAGAGACACATACAACTAACATGAGAAAAAAAAAATCAGAGCAAAGTCGTACCCGTGGCTGTCAACACAGGTAAACTAGAGCCTCCTTCGGGGGTGAGTACGTGTGCGTGGATAGGACACAAGCTAAAATTAGGTTTATTTGACTTCAGAGAATCTTCCAAAATTAAAAGCATGTGTTTTGAAAGCGCATTGCCAGGCAGCGGCTGGCATCTTACTTTCCTTGTTGTGTTCAAGGTTAAGGGCCATCCTGCGCCCAGCGCTGGGACAGCCCCCACCTGCTCCCGCTGCTTCGGTGCGGGTAGGAGACCTCAGGCCACCGATGGGAGGGAAGGGAGGATGAGCCGTTTTGTGGCCAGACCTTTCCTCCATCCAGGCACTGAGCTCCTAATCACTGCACCAACCCTGAGAACTTTACCCCGTCTTCACAGGAAAGCAGGCGGGAGCTGGGGGAGTGGGATTACCTGCCCCACCTGCAAGGTGTCACTCAGGAAGCCCGAAACCCAACCCAGGCTCCCGGGGGAGCAGACACCCACAGGGCGCTCTTGCCTCTCAGCCCCTCAGAAGCACTGTCCTGATGGGCTGAATCCCCAGATTCTTGACCAAAATAACAAAGGCACAGTTTTAAATGTTTCCGTAGCCCAAAGGCCTCACAAACCCAAAATGAACTTCCTGGCTGCCCGAACATGCCGTGCAGATCTGGAGGGGTGTCATGCACTGCACTCCATCTCACGGAGACCACGGAGCCCAGCCGAGCTGCCAGACCTTGCAGAGAGAGGGCATGCCCATGGCAGCCTCCCTGCCTCTCCCTTAGTCACGTCGCCCCCAGACCTCAGTTTCCCCATCTGTAGAATGAGGGCACCGCCTCCATGTTTCTCAGGCCCTTCTGCCCTAACAGCCTGGGGACACATTCTGTGAATTTCCCTTTAGTTTTCCCCCGTGCCTGTTGGGTGACTGGCAGCCTGACAGCTCTGGTAGACAGAGCAAGGAAAACAGAGAGCGTCCCTTAGAAGACAGACATCTGCGCCACGAAATCGCAGACAGGGAACTCGCCTGCCGAGTCTTGCTGACACCACAGCCAGCATTCGCTGCGCTGCTCCGCGTGCCATGCGTGCGTCCCGGGGTGTCTGCCGGCATTTATTCATTCAACTCCCTCCTTGCCTGCATTCATGGCCATCTCTCAGCGCCGTTTGTTTGCCAGGCGGGGAGAGGGGACCCAGTTCAGCCCCTCCGCCCCTCCCTCTGCCATGCGTTCCCTCCACCTGGCACGCCCTTTCCTTCTCCCTTGGCCAGCATGCGTTTGTCTCTCTAGGCCCAGCTTGGAGGTCACTCCCTGCGGGAGTCTTCTCTTGATGGCCTTCCTTCCCGGGTCCATCAGCTGTCCCCTGTCTGCACTCACGATTCCTTGGGCTTCCAGATATCCTGGCTCTGTGTGCAGTCGCATGGCACACTTCTTCCCCAGCTGGGTTGAGAGGTCTCTGGGAGCCGGGGCTGTGGTTTATTCAGCTCAGAACCCCCACAGCTCAGCACAGGGGCTGGGCAGAGAGCAGGTGCTCAGCAAATGCTGTTGAGTAAGTGCAGGAATGGGCGAGTGGGTGGGATTGATGATGACGAGAAATGTGGGGATGGAGGGATGATGGGTGGGTGGATGGACAGGTAAACTAATGAAGGATGCATTGATGGATGATGGAGGGGTGCATGGAGAGATGAGTGGATGGATGGATAATGGATGGATGGATGGTGGATGGATGATGGATGGATGATGGGTGGTGGATAATGGATGGGATGGATAGATGGATAAACGGATGGATGGATGGATAGATAATGGATGGATGGATAATGGATGGATGGATGGATAATGGATGGATGGATGAATGGATGGATTGGATGGATAATGGATGGATGGATGAATGGATGGATGAACATATTGGTGCTTGGTTGGACTTCAACAAAGATGACAGGTACACAAACCGTCTGCCACTCTGCTTAAAACTCACATTCACTCATCTATTTGAGGACAGTCCATCTCCTTTGGAATTTTCCAAAGACGTCTGAACTTGACTCTGGATAAGATACTCCTGAGAGTGCCCCATAAACAATGCCACGAATGGCCAGTGACGTACAGGTCTCCCAGGGCAGGGGCCTCTGGGGCTCCAGGCTAGAGTCCAGAAGGGCTTCAGTGTCCTCATCTGTAGGCTGGGGTTGGCTTGGACACTGAGCTGGTCATCTTCCCACTCTGGCACCACCCCAGGATTTAAGTCTGAGTCTAGAAAGTGGCCTTGAGGGTGGTGACCCATCAGCCAGCCTGGTACTGGGCTTAAGTGAACCACTTAAGGACGTCCTGGCCATCTGGTTGGTCTGGTGCCCACCTCACATTCCTGCGAACACCCACTGAACATATTTAATGAGCACGTCCTGGGTGCTTAGCCTGCCTCTCACCTGTACTTCCCATGCAGCCCTGGACCTCTGGTCTCCCCCGCCCCCAGCCCCGGGGAGCTGGCTCCAAATGCAAACCCAGCTGTGTCCTGCCCCAGTGTAAATCCTGTCAGGGACCGCCACGACCCCACACCGGCCCACCTGGAGCATGGCCTCCTCACCAGTCCCTGATTGGCCCTCCACAGTTCTTGAACTGCTCACTCCCCGTGAACCCCTCAAGTGCCTCGCCCTGCCTGACGCTCTCTTTCTTTGCAAAGTTAATCCCTTCCTGCACAAACTAGGATGCAGGGCCCAAGCCCAGTGGTTCCATAGGCCGGTCAGTGTAGAGACCGGTGGAGAGATGGGAAGGGAATGCAGAGGGGGCGTGCGCATGGGCGGCTTTGGGTGTGGGAGATGTAGACCCAGGGCCCACATCACTGCTGTGTGGGCATCTGTCTGGACACATACCTTGGTAAGGCCAAAAGTGGGCTGATTCTAAGAGCAACCCTGCCCCTATTCTTCCCGACCAGGTAACTTGGGCTCGCAGCTGGTGGAATATAAAGAAGAAATGTACATCACGTCAGACTGCGGCCATACCTGGCGGCAGGTAAGGAGGCTGGGCGCCTGGCGCCCCCGCCCACACACCCATTCTGCCGAGACTCGCCGCTGATGCTTGGACTCTCTGGTGCCCTCCCCTCCCAGACGTGTCCCGAGACACAGGTCTCCCCCCTGCAGCCTGCTGGCCTGGCTGGACAGACAGCTCCCTGCAGCTGGTGCTAACGTCGGCCTCACAAGCCACTGCTGGGGAGTTAGAGATCTGACACGCATCTTCACATGCTCAGACCCGTCACCGTGGGGGTCTCAGCAATGGGAGTAAATGCTAGGGCAGGGGCTGGAGGTGCCGTCCCGGCGGGTGCCACGCAGGGTCTCGGAAGCTGGGGCTGAGCTCTCCTGGGAGCCCTGAGGCCAGGAAGCGGGGACCCACGGGTGATCCCCAGGTTCCCGGCAGGGGCGATTCTTGGGGGGAAGAGCAGAGACGTGGAAGAGAAGGAGAATATGGGGGAGGGTCCGGCCGGGTGGAGCCTTGCTGAGTCTGGGCTGGGGGGCCTGGGAGACATTCAGGGGGGATGATTCGAGGTTGAGGCGGGGCCCGAGAAGAGAAAGAAAGCAGAGAAGCTGTTGTGCAGGAAATGGTTGGACCTGCCAGGGTTCCTCAGTGCCAGGCCCACGTGGAGCTGACATTCCCAGCCTGGAGGGCAGGCTGTGGGCTGCGGACCCCGGCGTCCCTGGGCAGTGCAGTCACGTGGCTTGGGAGCTGGCCCAGGCTCTGCCCCAGGAGAGGCCAGCCTCCCTCTACACCTGCTGTTTGTTTCCAGCCCCAAAGCCCTCATCAGGTCCACCAGCTCCCTGGAGTGACTGTCCCTGCTTTTAACACTTAAGAAAATGCACTAAACTTTGATGTGCATCTCCCCTTCCAGTGTCAGGAGCTCTGCTCTGGGGCAGGTTATATGTGTCTGAGGCCCCACTTGCAGCCCCTCCCCCAGGTCGCGCTCTGGACAAATACGTTAGCCCCGAAGGTACCCCATTTACCTGCAGCCTGGGTGTAAGGCCCTGACATTTTTAATAATATGCAAGAAACCAGGAATTTTGAAAAGGGCAAAAGAGACTTACTGTGTTAGAATGTTTCTATTTCCCTAAAACCCGTGAAACATGCCTAAACTTCCTGAAAGGTCACCATCTGTCCGTTTATTAGGGAAACGTGCCCCCCGTTAGATTAAGTAGGCCAGGGTGAAACAGACAAGGTGTTCTAATTTTCTAGAAACCGACTGTAAAACACTCACAGTGGCCCCTGTAGTCCAGATTTGCTGGGATTCCACGCTTGGGAATGAGGGAATTGGATGGGGGAATATTGGTTCCAGTGCGGACGGGGGCCTGGCGTTGCTGGGTGCGGGTGGGGGCGCCGGAGTCGGGGGAGGAGAGGAGGGGCGCTGCATGCCTGAGTGCAGAGGAGGAGGGGACAGAGGACAGGCTGGGACAGTCACCCAAGGCAGGGCAGCCTGCTGAGCGCGGGCAGATTGTCAAGGATGTAATAACATGTGTCTGAGAGGAGAGTTCTCAGAATATGAATTACAAATGGCAATGTGTGTCCTGCTTAATGGACATAACCTTTTAAAAACATGAGCTCCCTAGGATGATAAAAAGAACAAACCAGAAAACATTCAAGGAGTCCCCTCGGAGCCTGGGGTGTGGGGAGGTGGGGGGTGAGTGGAGAGATGGGAAGGGGAGGCTACCTGCCCCTGGGCCCTGCTGCCCAGGGGCTGATCAAGCCACAGAATGACTTGTTGGTGGGGGTCAGACCTGAGTCCCCTCTTGCAGAGTCCCAGGCTAATGAGAGTAGAGTCGCTCTTGGGTGCCCTGGGGTGGCTGGGAGGCACCCCATCTTTGGGGTGAGGGGGCATGGTCACTGCCCCTGCCTGTCCTCTGGGGAGGAGCCCCCAGCCGTGTGTGCACAGAGCTGTGCCAGAGGGCGGGAGGCCCGGGCCTGGGGCTCTGGGACAACCAGGCTCTGAGAACCCACGTGTGTGGTTTCATTGCCACACCCCGCCGCCCAACGGCCTGATCACCCCGGAAAGAAAGAGGAGTAGGCCCCCAGTGGAGCAGGAATGAGGGTTCCCATGGTGCGGCCAGAGGCCTCTGCAAGTTCAAAGCAACAGAGCCAACAACAGAGCCCTGCGGGCGCAGGGAGACAGATGCGTTTGCTGCGAGGCGCCCCCTGCACAGCACGAGGACCCAGCGTGGTTCTAACGCTGTGCCTGGCAGCCCAGGGGTCCCGGAGAGGAGACTAGCTTCTCCTTGGATATTCCCTGGGACAGGGAGCTCACTCTTTCCTGGAGGAGAAGCCCGGCTGTTTGGGAATTCATTTTCCTCGGTGGGCTTCTGCCCCTCTGGTCTGTCGCCCCCCAGCATCCCAGGATTCCTGGGCCCAGACTTTCATCTCTCCCCCTGGACTCCAGCACCCAAACAGAGAGGACCTGGAGCACCGATCCCAGGGCCACCAGAGGTGTCTCCTCCTGTGTGAGCCCTGTCCGGGGGACAGTGACAGTTCATTCATTCACTCCCTTACTCATTCATTCATTCATCCCCACACACTCCCCGAGCACAGGCACCCTCGGCTCTCTGAGCTGAGCCGTGCTGGGCCACAAAAGAGGACTCAGAGGCAGGCCCTGCCTGGGAGGAGCTCCCTGGCTGGAGGAGACCATGACAAATAGTGTAGTAAGTGCTCATGCCCAGAGCCCAGAGACACTCCCCACCCAGCCTGGCTTCAGGGAGGGCTTCCTGGAGGAGGCGGCACACCTGCTGGGTAGTCAAATAGAGGTTTGCTGACTTCCATGATTTCTTTCTCACCTTCACATCGTCTGCCATATTGGTGTGCGGGCTTTTCCTGTGCAGAGGGCTGCCTGTGGCATTTATTTGCAACGTTCTCATGCCAGTGGTCTAGAAACTGCCATGCTCATTCACTCATCCCTCGCGCACTGAGTCTGGGTGGCGTGGGAGAGCATGGGGAGGGCCTGGGGGACACGGGGAGCCCTCAGGCTGGCCCTGCCTCGGGGAGCTGGCCTCTGCTGGTGGCCCCCAGCCTGTGTGTTGACACCTCTGCCCCCAGAGAGTGACCTGCCCTCAGAGTGTCACCTGCCCCCTCTGCAGGTGTTTGAGGAAGAGCACCACGTCCTCTACCTGGACCACGGTGGCGTGATCGCAGCTATCAAGGACACCTCCATCCCCTTGAAGATCCTCAAGTAACGCCATGCGGGCCCGGCATGGGGGGCGGGGGCAGGGTAGTCAGGGCTCCTCCACCTGGGAGCTGTTCCAGGCCAGGCAGGGGGACACAGGGAAACAGGGAATAACAGCACAGCATGGTCGGGGGGCTGGAGGGAGGACTTCCCAGAGGAGGTGACGTTCAAGCATCAACAAGTTAGTCAGCTGGAGGAGGCAGGGCCAGGCAAGGAAGCCAGAGGGATGTGCCCGGGTGAGAGGGCGTTTGGATCAGCTTCAGACATCTGAAGGGCCGTTGTGGGGAAGTGAGGGCAGGTGTGAACTCTGGACTCAGAAGGCAGAGCTGGGGGAGCTGCCGGGAAGCCAATATCACTTTAGTCTGAAAAAGAGTTTTCTGCACTACGACCTGGGGACACCGTGATATGATGCCTTTGGGAGGCAGTAAACTTCTGTCCCTGGCCTGGCAACCCCTGCGCTAGGCTCAGGCATTGTGTGGGGCTGACCTGGATGTTCCAAGGTCCAGATAACTGCAGTCCAGGGGCTGCAAAGCAGCGTCGCGGTACCTAGACAACCCGCCCAAAACTCCTTGGCTGTAGTGTTACTAAGGAGATGCGGAGGCCACTCGGTGCCGGCGGGCGGCTGCTGTGGGCCCCCAGCCCCCTCAGCTGGGCAGCGCTGGCGCCGGGGCTCTTGCAGGGCTGGATCCAGGAGGGCAGCAGGTCTGGGACACGGGCCGTGCTCCCACCTGCCTGCGGTGGTGACGCCCCTTCTCTCGGCAGGTTCAGTGTGGACGAGGGCCTCACCTGGAGCACACACAACTTCACCAGCACCTCCGTGTTTGTGGATGGGCTGCTGAGTGAGCCGGGGGACGAGACGCTGGTCATGACGTGAGTGCCCACAGGAGGCGGGCGGGCAGATGGCCTTGCTGCTCCGAGGTGCGCTCAGCACTGGCCTCCCCGCCTCCTTCCCGTCTTCCTCACTCTCCTCTCCAACCTCACACCTGCCTCCTCGTGTCCTCCTGTCCACTGGCCCCTGCCACGCCTGGGACATCCGTCACCTGCCCAGGATCACCTAGGTGGTGAGGGCTGGAACCAAGTCAAGGGCGGCTCTGGCCCACTGCCCGAAGCGGCCTTGGGAGCTTTCCTCACCATCATCGTCACCATTATTATTATGAGCTCCTGGCCCCTGGAAGGGCTCCCAGGCCCGCTGCGCAGGGAGGGCCCATGCAGGGCAGAGCCAGGCTGTGGCCGGGGCAGGCTGGGCTCTGAGGTTGCAGCTCTGGGCCCCTGAGCCCGAGGCCTCTTGCCAACTCGCAGGGGGAGCCAGGCCTCACTCCGGGCCAAATGCTGCCCTGGGCACGGTGAGGAGGGGGCACAGGGGCATCCTTCTTGGGATCTGAGAGGGCGGGAGTTGAAACAGGGTGCACGGGGCTCGACTGCACTCCCCAGACACTGGGGAGAGGGGGGTCCAGCTGTGGAAGGCTCCTTCCTGGCCAATCCGCCCTCCTGGGGGCTTGTTCAGGCTGATCTGCGGGCCAGGGTGGGGCCTGAGACTCTGCATTTCTAACAGCTCTGCTGATTCTCTGTATGCCTGGCCACACTTGGCACAGCCTGCCTTTTACTGATGATGCTTGTACTGGGGAGACCATGTTTCCCAGAATGCACATGTACCCAGAACCCATGACTTTATTGGGAAGCAGGGTCTTTGCAGATGCGATCAGTCAGGATGAGGTCACACTGCCGTGGGGGGGGGGGGACCCTAATCCAACGTCCTTATAAGAAGGGGAGGGATGCAGACAGACATGGGGAGAGAGTGACCCGAGGTGGAGACTGGAGGCGGGGGCACAATCCGAGGAGTTCCGGGAGCCCCGGGAGCTGGAAGAGGCAGGAAGGACCCTCCCCTAGAGCCTGTGGACGGGGCCCTGCCCTGTGAACACCTGCATTTCAAATTCATGGCTTCTAGGACTGGGAGAAAATAAGTTTCTGTTGTTCGCAGCCCTCAGTTTGTGGAAGTGGCCGGGGCAGCCCCCGGAAGCCATCACAGGGCCCCACAACCTTCCCTGCTCCGCTAGGCCGGGGGCCGCTGGTGGTAGGGGGTGCTGCACTGCGGCCTCCCTGTCTCTGCGAGCGGTCAGCCTCTCTGCTTGCTCTTTCTCTGGGCCGACTGGGCGGAAGCTTCCCGAAGGCCCGGACGGGCGGGGGAAGGACTGCGCCTCCCCCGCTGACCGGGGCTCCCGGCTCCACACCACAGCAGAGGCCGTGGAGGCCAGCGGCTCTCAGACTCTCCAGCATGGCCTGCAACATGCCGCCCGCTGTCCTGGGCACCGAGGACCCCGAGGACCCTCAGAGCTGGTGGTCCGGTGGGCGGACCTCAAACTTAAGTAAAGAGTGGCCCCCTTCCTCGCTAGTGTGAACGATGCTGGTGTCCCAGGGCCCACCGGTGGGGTGGGGAAGGAGCGGCTGCTTGCCCCCCATCAGGATGCGGACGGTCTGCCTGTCTGGCGCCATCTCTCCGGGAGCCGACCGGCCTGGCCAGGACAGTGGTCAGCAGTGGGACCCCTCTCCCCGCAGGCCCGGCCTGGGATGGCCGTGTGCCCTGCGGCGGGCACGGCTTTCTTGCCTGGGAGCCATTCCCTGGCAGGGCCCCGGCAAGAAGCACCTGGTTAAGGGACTCACACTGCTGTGTGCCCTCCCAGCTCCCCGTGGGCCTCCACACCGCGGCCCTGTCGGCTCTGCCATCGGCCATGCTGGGCGAGGGGCTCGCACCTCTGACTGCCCCCCTCCGAGATCCACGTGGATGAGCCCCCAGCCTTAAACCCAAATTGGCAAGAAACCTTCATTAGTGGGGACACTGGGGGAAGGGAACCCTGAGCTGCTCTGGTGCCTGGGTGGGGCTGGGAGCGCAGCCTGGACAGCCAACCTCCGCTGACCACTGCTGACCACCCCCACTTTGGTGCCCACCTCCTAGGCTTCTGGGGGCTGCAGATGGCGCGGGGCAGGACGGGGAAACAGTGAGTGTGGGCTCCTCCCTCGGACGTTTGAGACGACAGGGGCAGGCAGCCGTCTGAATTCCCTGCAGACTGAAATTCAGCTTAGTGTCCCCTCCCCGGGGGGCCTTCCCTGCCACCAGGACGGAGGCAGCCTGGTGTCCTCCCTGCCTCTTCAGCAGTATGGTCCCTTGGACAAGGGCCCTGGGGACGCCTTGCTGAGCACCTGCTGCATGTTACGGGTCCATTTTGATATGTCATCTCATTTTGTCCTCATAAGAAATGTCCACGGAAGGATGTATTGCCCCCCCCCTTTCTAGAGGTGCTAAAATCTCAACAGTTCTGCACCGAGGGAGTGGTGGGCAAGGGGCCCCTATCACCTCAGCTCGGCATGGTCCCCAGAACTGGAGATGGAGGGGACCCGGTGATGTCGTCCTAGAGACCCTGGCTGGGGCGCTTCCCCTGGACACCCAGTCGCTGCCGTGCCCCTGCCTGGGGACGTGTTATGTCCCGTATGGCTCTGTGTATCTGTGTGGGCCTCATGCTGCCGCAGGCTCGGGTCTGAGATGGGAGGGCCGGTTCCTCCTGGGGCTGCAGCAGGGTGTCAGCGTGTGTGGGCAGGGGAGGGAGGGCTCCAGCCTGGGGTCCAACTCAGGGCTGTCTACGGTGTGGCGAGCAGGCTGGTGTCCATCGAGCAAAAATGCCAGCACGGAGGGTGATGAGCCCACCGGGCCAGAGGCCTCAGCTTCCCCAGCTGAGGAATGGGGACACTTTCTACCCCAGAGCATTGGGCTTGGAGCCAAGCCCCTGGTCCTATGTGTCACAGCACCAGGGCTGGGTTTGGCCCCAGAAAAAGCAGGTGCTATAACCTTTTAAGGTTTTAAAGGAGGACAGTTCCTCCTTCCCGGAGCTGCGTCTCCACACGCTGTTCAAATCCCAGGTGACACGGGAGCCAGTCATACGGCCCAAGAGGGGACACACGGGCACGCTAGAACAAAACGTGTATGTCTCTGGGCCGTGGGCGCGTCCTCGCTGGGACCCGGCGGCCTTCCCCCCCCGCCCGCTCCTTCCTCTCTCCCTCTCCGTGTCTCTGTCTCTCTGTGTCTCTCTCTCCCTCTCCATGTCTCTGTCTGTCTGTGTCTCTCCCCTGCTGTCCTGTTTCCTGCACAGTTGAGAACATCTTCTCAGGTGATTTTTTATCCAAATCTACCCAAAGGTCATGTCACAGGTGACCACCACCGCCTTTCAGGATGTGTCCCCCAGGCTGGGTCACCGAGGCCCACCCTCCCCTCCCGTGCCACGCCCAGGGTCGGGGGGCTGTTTACGGGGCAGGGGGCTCCTGGCCCACCCTGCCCCGCCTGGCCCCTTCTCTCCTATTAACTGTGAGGTGATCCGCGGGCTGCCTTTGGCATGTTCTTCCTAAAACTCAGAATGAACCAGGTGACAGATATTTCTGCATTTCAGCTGGGGCTTTAGGAGGCAGCGGCCTTGGCTGCGCTGTCCTCGGCGGGTCCCTTGTCAGCCTCAGTTTCCTTGTCTGTAAAATGGGAATGACAGCAGTATATTCCTCACGGGTTTGGGAAAGGAGAAGATGAGACGCCGACCCAGTGCCTCACACACAGTCAGTAGGTCAGTACGTGTCCAATGCGCACTTGCTGTTCTCAGGATAACGTGCTTTACAGGAGGGGGACAGGCCTGCTCTGCCTTGGGGGCGCCCTAAGTGCTCCCTAAAGAGTGTCCCTATCGAGATAAGACCCTCACTCTCTGTTTCTGTAACCAACCCAGCGGGCTTTGTTTGGGAGACGGGACACAAGGCTGACCACAGGGGCAGGTCAAGGCTGAGAGAGAGGGAGGCTCAGGGGCCTTGAGAACCCGAGGAGGCCCATGGCCAGCCTGCAGAGGCGGGGGATTTCATCTGCAAAATAAAGATAACAGTATCTACTTCGTGGGACTGTTTTGGGGAGCAGAGAAATTGTTGCGTGTGCATGTGGATGAAGCTCCTAATCTGTGCCGGCGCCCCACACAGACCATTGCTAATCCGCCATCAATCCTGAAAGGCCAGAACTATCGTCCCCATTTTAAAGCCAAGGAAACTGGGGTACACAGAGGGAGTGAGCCTGCCCAAGGTCACAGACATAGGAGATGGGGCATCAACCCAGGCCTACCTGGCTCAGAGATGTCCCATGAAAGCAAATCTCCTCTTCAGATATCAGCCTCGGACATTCAGAGCCAGCCATCATGTCCCCTAGAAAACAGAATGAGCCAGGTGACCTATCATCCTAGAATGGGGTTAGGATCCTTTCGGATCCTGATTGTCCTTCCCCAAGTATCCTGTCCCTGTCAACATGCTTGGAAGGGGACTGAGTACAGCAGGGGGTATCACCTCCTCTACCCAGATGCTCAACCTCTGGTGATATGTCTGGAATGCTGCAGGTTGGACTCGGGAAGGACCAAGGACATGTTGGCTGAGCCCCTCTTCTGTGGTGGTTTTTGGAGCCCCTGAAATAGCAGTCCTTGCAGAGAGGGAGGGATCTGGGTACATGGTAGGTGTTCAGCAAATGACTGCTGCATGCTGAGGAAGAGGAAATGGCCCAAACAAGTTGTGTGGCCTGGGTCAAATTACTTAGCGTCTCTGTGCCTCAGTCTTCCTTTCTGTAAAATAGGGGTGGACTTGTCTCACGAGGCTGTGGTGGGGGTTAGACCAGACAGCATAGATGGAACCCCCAGCACATCATGGGTGCCCTGTACACGGCTGGCCTTTCAAGAGCCCCCATGGTGCTCCATTCCCCTGCTTCCTCCACTCACCCAGGCTGGGGCCACATGGTGAGCAGGAGGTGAGCACAGGCTGAGGTCCTGCCGCTGTGAGCCTGTATGATGACTCGTTACCTCTCTTTGGATTGCTGGTTGTGCCTGGAAAAACAGCCGGTGGCCCAGCTCTGCAGAGCTGGGTGTTCGTGGTGCAGGGTTCCGGCACGGTGAGGCCGACCTGGGTGTCCGCGGGTCAGACCCCAGTGCAGTGATGCTGACTGAGGCGGGAGAATCACCCCGCGTCCAGCTGACCCCCCCGACATTCTGCGGAACAGAAGCAAGGACCGTGGAAGGCTATGGAAGGGCCCGGGTGGCAACTGGGAGGCCCGGGCTCCTGACACGACTGCGCCCACTTCCTCATGCATTGAGGGGGTTGTGGGGGGAGACCCCCACCCGTGCGATCCATGAGCCTCAGACAGTGTGTGATCCTCATGGAGACACCACCACCAGGACCACACGCCTGCAGCCGGCTGGGCACAGTGTGGGGGTGGGGGCGGGACTCTAGGAGAGGCCAGGAGAGCTGCCACTGGGCCCGTGAGGAGGGGGCGCTGAGGCCCCAAGGGGAAGTGGTTCGCACCATGAAGCAGGCCAGGCTAAGGTGATTTTCCTTCCCTCCTCTTCTCTCCCCAGCGTCTTCGGCCACATCAGCTTCCGGTCCGACTGGGAGCTGGTCAAGGTGGACTTCCGGCCCTCATTCTCCAGGCCATGCAGGGAGGAGGACTACGGCTCCTGGGACCTCACCGACCTGAAGGTGGGCCGGGGCCCGGGCTGGGGGGCAGGGCAGCTTTCCCTGCCTGTGCATCCCCCTTCCTGCGCGGCACCAGGAGCCTCACCTCCAACAGGGCTTCCCAGAACCCCGGCGGCCCTGACACGTCCGGTCCTTCTGCTGGATTTTCTGGCCACTTCTTGGTGTCTGGGCTGCTCTGGGCTTGGGTCTGCCGCCACGCTCAGGGGCACGGGGCCATGCGCCCTGACCCCACTGTGCAGTCCAGTGTGCTCGGGGTCCGGGGCTTGTGACATGGTAGGTGGGCAACACAGGCCTGTGTCATAGATTACTTAACAGCCCCGGGGGGTTATGGCAGCCCCGCCCCATAACCTCAAACACATAGATGTTTCTAGAACAAAAGGTAGACTAGTCACACTATGTGAAATAAATAAGGGCTGGAAGCAGCCCACCTGCAGTGCAGACCAGATTGTGCTGCCGAAGTTGTGATGAGGAGGCTCAAGGTTTCAGAATGTGGGGCTCTGGAATTGCTGGGGTCCCTGCTCCTGTCACTGTCCCCGTTGTGGGGCTGGGCGGGGGCTGCTGCGAGTGCACGCCGAGGACCTGCTGTGTGTCCACATGCGCCCCGTGGGCCATGGCTCCTCCAAGCTCCTGCACAGGGCGTCCACCCTGGGGACGAGGAGAAACATAACAGCGACCTGGGTTCCAGCAGCACTGTGACCCCTCAGGGCCAGGGGGAGCGTGTACACAGTGGGTGCTCAATGGATGCTTGTGGGTCGGGATGGGAGGGGGGCTGCCCCAGCTTGACCTCAGGCACGCCACTTTGTCTTCTGGGCCTCGGTTTCCCCATCTGGGAAAGGGGACTCACCCCCTGCCCCACGCGGCTGCCTGGGGGTTGAGAATCGGCTATTTTCGGGGACGGGCAAAAGCAGCAGTCCAAGCCACCGGAGGGCAGTCGACCCTTCTCGGCCGGCTCTTCACCCCATGTTCCCGCTGCAGGGCGACCGCTGCATCATGGGCCAGCAGAGAAGTTTCCGGAAGAGAAAGTCCACGTCCTGGTGCATCAAGGGACGGAGCTTCACGTCGGCGCTCGAGTCCCGGGTGTGCAGGTGCCGGGAGTCGGACTTCCTCTGGTGAGGACCGCGCCAGCCACGGGCCTCCGGGGCGCCCTGAGCAGCTTCACGAGCCGGCAGCTGCCGCCCAGCGCGGGTCTCAGACTCACAGTCCTCCTGCCGCCTTATTCTGTGCCTTAGAGCCAGGCACGAAGCCCAGGGCGCTCCCGGGAGGATCGTCGGGGAACTCAAGGGCACGTGGGCACAGCCATCACAGTGGCCTGCTCACAGCGGGGAGGGGCGCTAGGAACCGGGGAGGGTGTCCTGGGGGCAAGCGGTGCCCACCCAGCCCTTCTCCGAGTTCCAGAGCCTGGTTCACGAAGCCTCTGGCCGTCACCTGCCTCCCTAGCCATCCTCAACCCTTGCCCTCCTGCTCCCCCTTACGTGCCCAATGCCTCCACCTGTACCTCCCTCACCAGCGTTGAAGGGGCCCCTTGTGCAGTGCCCCTCCCCTCTCTTCCCCCTGGCTGTCCACTGCCTTCCTTTGAGATTCAGTGCACCTCCTCCAAGCAGCCCTCCAGGATATCTGGGCTGGGCTCCGGGCTCTCCTGGGAATTCCCAGAATCCCCTCTGCAACTCTTCTCACCTGGAATGTAACCCTGATTTTCAGGCTGGACGGGGCTGTGTGTCCCCACAAACAGATGCATCGCGGGCCCTTGCTGTGAGGCCCCCGCCCCAGACCAGCTCCCATCCCCACCCAAACCTGTCTTCTGACCGCTCTTCTGCCCTCCAACAGTGACTACGGATTTGAGCGCTCCCCCGCCTCGGAGTCTGATGCCAGCAAGTGCTTTGCTAGCTTCTGGTTTAACCCCCTGTCCCCGCCAGACGACTGTGTCCTGGGCCAGACCTACAGCAGCAGCCTTGGGTGAGTGCGGCTCGCGCCTCCTCGCGCCGCTCTGGGGGCAGAGTCGCGGAAAGAGAAGTCAACCAACGACGCCCTATTGGCTGGGCTCCTGAGAGTCACCCCAGGCACCGACCCTGCACGGGCTGAATCTGAGCCCACATGGGCAGCATCAGGGACAGAGTGTGCTTTGAGCTGGCTCTGAACAAAGAGCGAAAGCATCAGGTATATGAAGCTGTGAACCCACAGCTTCAGGAGGTCCCAAGATGCTCTATCTTAAGGTCTCTGTTGCCCTTTGAGGCAGTGTTGAGAGGGGAGAAAACATCAGTGGACTTTTTAGAAAATCCCCATTACTTCCCCTGGGGAAGGGGCAGGGGCAGAGCTTAGGAAGCAGGACCAGATGTTGCAGGTTTTGGCCTCAGCAGCGTAAATTCCATCCATCCCTCCATCCGTCCATCCATCTGTCCATCCATCCGTCATCCTTCCAGCACTCACCCACCATCCATCCAACATCCATCCATCCATCCTTCACCCATCATCTATCCCTCCAACCATCCTTCATCCTTCCATCCATCTTTCACCCATCATCCATCCATCCATCATCCATCCATCCTTTCATCCATCATTCACCCATCTATCCATCCATCCTTCATCCTTCCACCCATCATTCACCCATCATCCCTCCATCCATCCTTCATCCTTACATCATTCACCCATCTCCATCCATCCATCATCCATCCATCCATTCTTCCATCATTCACCCATCATCCCTCCCTCCCTCCCTCCTTCATCCTTCCATCTATCATTCACCCATCATCCATCCATCCATCTATTCCCCCTTCCATCCATCCATCCATCCATCCATCCATCCATCCATCCATCTTCCTTCCATCCATCATTCACCCATTATCCATCCATCCATCCATCCATCCATCCATCCATCCATCCATCTCTCTTCCATCCATCATTCACTCATCATCCCTCCAGCCATCAGCCACAGCAGCCTCTCTGGTGCACTCACTAGGGTGTGGCAAGCAGGGACACTTGTCAGGAGTGTCAGAGCTAGGGCCCACATCAAGAGTGAAGGGTTGCACATCGGACCATGTGCACACTCTGGGCACCAAGGTGCCGTGGGGGGTAGCTCTTAGATGTATTTTCTTCTGAATTAATCCAGTGTGTTTTGCATGATAAACCCCTGAATGTGTGTCTCCGTGGCTGAGCTCTGGGGGCAGGAGGGGGCTCCAGGCTCAGGGAGGTGGGCAGAGCCAGGCTCTTTGGCAGTGATGCGAGTTTTATGGACCCAGGGTCCCTGTGTAGCCTTAGGGAGCTTCACAATCAGCAAGTCAGTTGATGCCACACCCGGCAAACCTAAAAGGTCCATCAGAGCCCATGGTCTCTGCATCCCAACCCCTGCCCAGCCTCCTCCCAGCCCTGCTCCCCACTCTGGCTCCAGCTGCCCACCACAGGACCTTTGCCCATGCTGGTCCTGCTGCCTGGGTGCCCTTCCCTCTCCTGCTCGCCCTTCCGACTTCAGCTGAAAGCCGCTCTCTCAGGGACTGATTCCCAGAGCTTGTGGGCGGTGATTTTACCTTGATGTGGGGGGGTAGCATGGCGCAGTCTGCCTCCCGCACTGGGCCGTCTGCCTGGCAAGGGCAGAGGCTGTATGTGGTCCGCCCGTCCCCCAGCAGATACGCGGTGGGAAGGAGTCGCTGGATCAGGTGTCCTCTAGCCGGGTGGTGAGGAAGGGAGCCCCGGCCCCTCTTGGGCACGTTTCTCAGTGAGGCCCCAGCATTCAGGCTGCGCCCAGTCACACCCTCGCCCACAAGAGGTGTTAGGGTTGTCGTAAGTCCTGTGACTGCACAGGGAAGCGGCTGGCCACCCCCCACCTCTCCTGGCCTCTTAGCTCCGACACGGGGCAGCAATGGCTCTTGGTGGGGCCAGGAGGAGGCCGGGAGGCCAGGAGGAGGCCAGGCATCCGTAAGGAGGCCGCCAGCCGGGAGCCACACTTTGCCACCAGCGAGTCCCCGCCAGGCCACGGGGCCCGTGCCCTCCCCCGCCGCCTGTGCAGACCCTGACCCACCCTCTGGCTGCAGGTACCGGAAGGTGGTGTCCAACGTGTGTGAGGGCGGAGTGGACCCTCGGCAGAGCCCCTCGCAGCTGCAGTGCCCGCTCACGCCGCCCCGGGGCCTGCAGGTCAGCATCCGCGGCGAGGCAGTGGCCGTGCGGCCCAGAGAGGACGTCCTGTTCGTGGTGCGGCAAGAACAGGTGAGCGTGGCGTGCTGTCCCCACGGGGCCACTCCCACCGGACAAGCAGGGGACGGGGGGTGAGTGGGTGTCCCCTCCGCTTCCAGGTGGTTTGGAGCAGAATCATCTAAGCGGGCGTTTTCCAAGCTGAGGGGTTAAGAGCAGGCCGGAAGCCCCCTCCCCAGGCCCTGAGCAGCATCCAAACCGCAGAGGACAATGGAATATGGGGGGTCACCATGCAACCAGCACACGCGGCGGGGACCCTTCTGTGCATGGCGGAGTGTGTTTACTGGACTCTGACGCTTCCAAGATCTATTCGTTCCTGTGGGTGGCAATTTGTTAAACCTCTAATCATATTGATTTAGTTAATCTGGAATCTTAAGAAAAGCAGAAAATTTAAAAAAAACAACACACACTATTACTTATAATCCCAGAACCAAAGATAAATCCTGAAGGTAGATGATAGACAGATATGGATTTAATTCTATATAATATATACGAATATGTAAATTCCCTCCCAGTCTTCTACTTTCTCTCTTTTTCTCTTTAGTGCAAGTGTTACGTATTCTTCTGACTTAAAAAAAGAATTTATACTCATGGTATAACATTTGAAAAACACCTAAAATGTCAAGAATATAAATATCACCAAAAACCCTGTTCCGCCCCAAGGTAACAACTGCGAAGTTTTGTATTTTCTTCTAGTCTTTTAAAATTAATATACAGCATGCTTATTTTTCTGATTATAGAAATAGCAAACTCCCTGTAGAGCATCCAAAAACAAAAATCAGAAAATCTTACTGACATGCAGGAAAGTCAAAGTGAAGGAATGGCACAGAGGAGAAGCCAGCTCCCACCGGAGGGAGACCCGCCCCGGGACCACCGGCCGTCTGTGCACGGGGCTCCGTTGGATGCTCGGATCTTTGGTTAACAAATATGCCGAATGAAGCGAGTTCAGCTTTATAACTGTGTGTGCATTGTTTAGCACACGTCCTTCCAAATATGGTGCCCAGATGATGACAGAGGTCTTTGATGTCTGCTGTCATGCAGACAGGGAGACTGAGGCCAGAGGGCACAGAGCTGTATGTGTGAGTGCCCATGTGCCCAGCTGGGAAACCCTGGCTCAGAGAGGTGCAGTGGCTCGCCCGAGGCCACACAGTAACAGGTGACAGAGCTCCGCATGGACATTGCCTGGTCTGTGGTCCCCTGTGCTGGTCCTGGTCCTGACATTCATGCTCGGGGCCTCGGGGGTGGCCCCGGGGTGGCAGTTGGGCATCTGACACAGCTTGGTGTGGCGGCAGGACGATGCCCCCTCCCCAGGGGGGGCCCCTGGACCCTTAGAGTGGACCCACCTGCTGCCCAAGTTCTAGCACGGACTTCCAGGAAAAATGGCCATCTGCTGCCCCCTAGAGCCTTCCATCTGGGCAACATGGTCCATCTGCTGAGTCCCTAGCTGAAGCCAGGGCAGGACAGGCCAGTCAGCCCCACTGCCCCAGTGGTCCCCAGCCTTGATTGCACGGGGTCGCTGGAGTGACCAAAAGATGCTCTCGCAAGAGAGGCCTCCCGGCACACTCCCCTATCCAGAAGGACTGCTGGCTTCCTCATGGAGGCGGGGAGAGCTTGGGAGCTTGGATGGGGGGTGGACGCACACTCATGAACGCTCACACACACATTCTCACACACTGACTACAGAAATTCGGACACACCCTCACCACGTGTTCACACACTCGTAAGCACTCACACTGACACACAAGTCACACCCACCCGCCCTCACGCACAGGCCAAGCTGTGTGCAGAACTAGCTGGATCTGGGGCGGGGGCCAAGTTCTGTAAGATCCGAGATTTAAAAATAAGAGCTGATAGAGAACCCAGAAATAGACCCACATAGAAGTGTACAGCTGATTTTGACACAGGAGCGAAAGCATCTCAGGGGAGGGAGGACGGTCCTCAGCAAACGAACTGTCAGTAAAAATGAGCCTCGGCTGGAACCTCACACCTGATACAAGATCAGCTCAGAATGGACCACAGAGGTCAATGGAAAGCCGAAAACTATCAGTCCTTTGGAAAAGAGATAGAAAATATGCAGATCTAGGGCTAGGCCAAGCATTCATAGAGTGGACGCTGAAAGCATCACCTGTAGAGGAAATTTGGCAAGTCGGACTTTGAGTCAGACACCTGTGTGCTGAGGAAGACCCCATAGAGAAGGTGAAAAGCAAGCTACAGAGGTAATATTTACCCAGCATGCATCCGGTGAGCACTGGTACCTAGCACACATGAAGAGCAGGAAGAAAACAACGCTCTGTGTAGGAAGCAGGTCAAGGACACAGAGGGACGGTTCACCGCAGATGACGGGCAGGTGACCGGCGAGCCCACGAAAGTCGTTCAGCCTCACTGGCCGTTAGGGAAATGCGAATCCAACCCCAATGACAGGTCACTGCACGCCTACAACAGTGGCCCAAATAAGACACAGCGACACCACCAAGTGCTGCCGAGGATGCGGAGAAGCCGGACCCCCCCATGCGCGGATCCCTCATACATGGGAGCCCAGGATGGGACCACCAAGCTGGAAAACAGTGGGGCAGTTTCTTAAAAAACTAAACACAGAACCACCCCGTGACTCAGCATGTGCGCTCCTGGGCGTGTGTCTCGGAGAAATGAAGACTTGTGTCCACACAGAACCCTGCACGTGAGCGTTCACGGCAGCTTTATGGCAGAAGGGCCAGGAGCTGGGAACACCCAGACATCCTCCGAGGGGCGTCTGCCCGAACAGTGGTGCAGTCACCGCGTGGGACATGACTCAGCAGTGAGAAGGACAGGTGACTGCTACGCGCCACGACCCGGGTGAGTCTCCGGAGAGTTAAACTGAATGAGAAAAAGGCAACCCCAGCGACTCTGTGCTGTCGGATTCCATTTATAGGATGTTCTCGAGACGACATGAGTGCAGAAATGGAGGACAGATGAGTCGGGGGTGTGATGGCGGGGCGGGCGGTGGCTCGGCGGCTTGGCACCCCGGCTGTGTCTGTGTCCACGTCCTAGCTGTGACATTCTGGTTTCGGCAGGCGTTAGCTCCGAGCGTGTGGTATCACACGCTTTTTTCTTCCTGCTCTTCATGTGTGCTAGGTACCAGTGCTCACCGGATGCATGCTGGGTAAATATTACCTCTGTAGCTTGCTTTTCACCTTCTCTATGGGGTCTTCCTCAGCACACAGGTGTCTGACTCAAAGTCCGACTTGCCAAATTTCCTCTACAGGTGATGCACACGGGATCTGTCTTGGTCCCTACAAACTACATGGGAACTGGCGGTTGTCTCAGAATAAGTCGTTCACATCTTGACAGCGGGCACGAGACACAGCAGGGCACGGGGGTGGGGTTATGGCGACGGATCTCCTTGCCTGCGTGTTTGCTGTCTGTCGCGTGGTTGCTGGACTATGTTCTGATCACGGGGAAAATGACAAGTTATTTTAACCAAGTATAACGTTTAAATCGTTCAACGGGTATCCGTCAGTGGCCCACCGGCAGGAACACGGGGTCCAGAGGCGCACGGTTGTGCCCCACACACCTCGGAGCCACCGGGCTTCCCAGGTGCATCCATCTTGCACAGAGCCCCTGCCCCCCAGAGCAAGGTGGGCTTGAGACCCCGCTCCCGTGGTCCCCATGAGGCCGCATGTCCACAGGGCCCTGGACGGTAAGCCAGTCTGCCCCGCGGTTCTAGCCCAGCACGTGGGGACAATCGGACGCCATGCAAACTGTTGTCCCAGGGACCACGTGCTGTTAGGCACAAGACAGCATGTGGTTCTCTCCCGGGTTCGGAGGCTGGAAATCCGAAATTAAGGCGTTGGCAGAGCCTGGCTCCCGCTGGAGGCTCTGGGGAGGGAGTCTTCCCTGTCTCGTCAGTTTCTGGGGCCCTGGTGTCCCTTTTCTTGTGGCTCTGTGTGGTCTCTGCCCTGTCGCCACGTGGCCGTCTCTTCTGTGTCCCAAGCCCCTGCCTCTCCTTATAAAGACATGGCCACTGGCTGGGAGCCCATCCTACTCCGGCCTGACCTCATCTTAACTAATCGCTTCTGCAAAGACCCTATTTCCAAATAAGGCCACGTTCTGAGTTCTGGGGGCACGTGGATTTGGGGGTACAGACACTGTTCAACCATCCACCATATCTGTGGAGAAAGTTAAGTGAACATAATTTATGGGAAAGGGCTTTGTCAAGTTTTCTCTGCAGGCATAGAATGAGAGGATCATAAATGGTCAGTGCGAATCCTGTGTCATTCTGGGTCAGCAGGAAGTGGTTTTTGGGGCGTTCCTGCAGGGACAGGGCGGTAGGAAGGGGTGATGGGGCAGGGCAGAGGGGAGAGGGGGAGCTCAAAAACACTTTATTGCTGTGAAGTGGAGAAAGATACTGTTTCCTGTTTCCTTCCCTCAATTTCCCGCGCCTCAGTGAGGAAATGCTGGTTTGTGGGGGGGCTGGCTCCCCAGCCGGGGGGGCGTTAGGCCGTCAGACAGCCCCGTGCTGCTCAAACCCGGGGAAGGGGCAGCAGGTGCAGGGAGCATCACGCTGCAAAGACCCTGCATGTCTGACCGGCACCACAGCTCCGCAGAGAATGGGATCAAAGAAACACTCAGGAAGCAACCGAGAAGGGAAAACAATGTTTTCCCAATTTTCAGGGAAACCCCTTAGGAGTCTTCCCATGTGCGATCTTCCTGGCCATGTTCCTGACACCCTGCAGCCTGTGCGGGGGGCCTCCCTCCCTCCGGCTCCGGGCTCAGGCCTTAGTGGCCGTCCCCACCGGCCGGCCCGCCACCCTGAGCGCTCCCTCTGCAGCCGGGCACACCTGGCCCTGGGCCCTGCCCCCATCCTCCTGTGTCTCTGTGGCTCCCGGGGCCATCTGCCCTCTGCAGCCCCGCACGCCACGCTGGCCGCCCCAACGGCAGGGCAGGTTTGGTTCCTGGGGGCCTGGGGCCCGTGCCCTTTGAGGGAAGGAGTGAGGGGATGAAGAGCACGTGAGCCACCGCAGGCCCCTCGGCTTTGCCATCCCCCCTAAGTGGCCTCGTGGGATTTCCTGCAGGGAGATGTCCTGACCACCAAGTACCAAGTGGACCTGGGGGACGGCTTCAAGGCCGTGTACATGAACCTCACGCTGAGCGAGGAGCCCATCCGGCACCGCTACGAGAGCCCTGGTGTCTACCGCGTGTCCGTCAGGGCGGAGAACGTGGCTGGGCACGACGAGGCCGTGCTCTTTGTCCAGGTCAACTGTAAGTCCGTCGCCCCTTTGAGGCCCAGAGTCCGCCCCTGGGTCAGAGAGAACCTGGTCCTTGGGGGAATGCAGGGAGTCCCCTGGGGCAGCGACAGGAACCCAGGCTGGCGAGCCCGCAGGTGGGGAGCAGGCAGGCGGGCTCAAGTCCACGCCCTGGCAGTGTGTGCGGTGGTAGGCTGGGGGGTGATGCGGGGGGAAGTGATGAAGGTGACCAAGAAGCCCCCTCTGAAATAGCCAGGGCCCAGGTGTCCCCCAACCCCGGCCTTTCCCGCGACCCGCAGCCCCCCTCCAGGCCCTCCACCTTGAAGTGGTTCCCGTGGTCGGCGTCAACCAGGAGGTGAACCTCACAGCCGTGCTGCTGCCCCTGAACCCTAACCTCACCGTCTTCTACTGGTGGATCGGCCACAACCTGCAGGTGCGCAGGCCCCGGGACCCACGGCGCAGCCCTGGCTGAGAGTGGGAGGCAGGGCCCTGCCCCGGGGACTGGGCGGAAGGGCACAGGGTATGACAGCGTGGAATGGAGGCGAACACACACCAGCCTTTCTTCCGGAGCCCTCGCTGCTCGGGTCGGCTCTGAGTCTGGCAGACGCAGAAGAAAGCGGACCAGACCCGGCCTTTTCCTGGGGAAAGAGATGTGAACAAAGCAGGTGACCCGAGTTGTGATAAGCGTCACAGGAAGGGGATGGGTGAGGTGTTGTGAGCTCCAGGGAAGATCAGGACATTTCTAGTCTGGGTGTTGGGTGTGGTCAGGGAAGGCTTCATGGAGGAGGGGGCCACTGGGGCTGGACCTGATGTCAGAAGCCTCACCCAGAGCCCTGGGTTGTACCCTGTAAGCAGCGGGGAACCACAGATGATGGCTGGTAGCAGGGCTGGAGGGTCTCTGTGGGCAGGGATGCCCATCCTTAGCCTGCAGGCCCTCAAGACCCACAGAGGGCCATCCTTCCCTCATTCAGTGGGTTGCAGCCCTGCGCCCCAAGCAGAAAGACCCCAACAGCGGCTGAAGGCCCAGACGCAGAGGCCCCAGGTTGTGTTTCTCTGGAATGTGGAGGGTTGAGGAAGGTGCTAGGCTCTGGGTTCAAATCACAACTCGGCTTCTTCCAGCCCAGCAATCTGGGCAGGTCCAGGAGGAAGGGGACACCGGGACACTTGGTTCAGGCTACACTGGCTTAGAGCCAGTGGCTCTGGGGGTGGGAGGGTCCTCTCCGTGCCCCCCGGTGCTGCCCCCATGTCCTGACCAGAGCAGGGGAGAGTGAGCGTTCTCAGTGAGGCCCTGGGCAGCAGGAGGGACCATGGGTCCGGCTGTCCCATGTGGGGCTGCCCGCCACCCCCGGCCCTGACGCCCACTCGTGTCCCCTGCAGCCCTTGCTCTCCTTGGAGAACTCCGTGACCACGCGGTTTGCAGACACAGGGGACGCGCGCGTGACGGTGCAGGCGGCCTGTGGAAGCTCAGTGCTGCAGGACTCCAAGGTGGTCCGCGTGCTGGGTGAGTCCCCGTGCCCGGGTCGGGCAGCGCGTTTCGTCCTTTGCAGGAGCCCCGGGTTTGGGTGACGGGGGCACTGTAAGCCGCAGACACCTGGTTATGCTGGGCAGCCGCAGGCTAGAGCTCTCTCTAGAGCTCTCTCTCAGGCTAGAGTCTCCTCTGAGACTGTGAACACAGCCTGGACGCTCCCCAGCTCCTCAGCCTCAGTTTCCCCGTCTGTAAAAGGAACACGGACACGTCTCTGTGTCCGTGGCTGGCACTCACGGACCTCACACAGCACAGACGGGGGCGCGGCTGAGTGATGTGTCACGGTCACCTGGCGATGCCTCCCAGGACCCTGACCTCTCCCGCCACCTGTCCTCTGAGCCCTGTAACACAGCCTTTGTTGAGACTCAGTTCTGAATCCGCACCCCATTTACTGGTGCTCACTGGGGGCCCCAAGGCCCTCGCGGGAGACATTTACCGTAGGAGATTCATCCTAAGCCTGGAAGAGACCCCGTCCCCCAGCCTGTGTGCTGTTGGCCTCGTCACACCAGTGAAACCTCCTTCAGGCTTTGAGAACAGCCTCTCCCGTGGACCACAGCCATCAGTTAAATATTTAGCCGGCCTGCCCTTGGCTGTTCCTGCGTTCACAAACACGTGCGCTCAGGGTCCTGAGCTCAGAGCTCGGAAATAGTCACCCCTACCCCGCTGTGAGATGCTGAGTTCTCTGTTCACAAAGCATGTGTCCCTCGGGCCGCTCATCCCTGCAAAGCCTCCTCCCATTTCCCAAGTGAGAAACCCGGGGCTCGGGAGGAACATGGAGAGAGTACAGTGAGCCCCGAGGCTGCGGGTGCAGGGCCTGCTCACCAGCACTGGCAGGTGGCTCTGGAGTGGGCCTCCGAGCTGGGGACCCCGGGACACGTGCGGGAAAGGGAAGGTGCGGCCTCTGCCCTCGCGGGACTCTCACTCTGGTGGGGGGACCAGCTCAGTGAAGTCCATGGATCCCTGGGGGATGGAAACCCAGCCTCATGGGGCGTGCACGTCCTTGAGAGTGAGAGGGCAGATCTTACAGTGTGCGGGCCAGGCCCTCCCTCCCCGGTGGGCACCGTTCATTGTTGTCATCGGTGGGGCAGTGATCACTACTTGGTGCCGGTCGGTGGGGTGGGCCCTGCCCGGAGCAAGCAGCTGCCGTCACAGGGAGGACTCTCGTTTTCCAAAAGCGGGCCACGGGGTCTGACTGTGGGCAGTCCTGGGCCATCCAGGACGGGCGGCCTCCTGCGGCGGGCAGAGCCCCACTGCCCAGGACTGACCCGCTCGCCCGTCTCTGCCTCTCTTCAGACCAATTCCAGGTGGTGCCTCTGCAGTTTTCCAAGGACCTAGACGCGCACAATCCCAATACCCCTGAGTGGAGAGAGGACGTCGGCCTGGTGGTGACCCGGCTGCTCTCTAAGGTGCCGCCCAGCACCTGCAGGCGCCCCGGAGAAGCAGGGGGTGGGGGAGCCTGGACCCCCCGGCGGGGCGAGGGGGTGGGGGGGCTGCCCTCAGTCAGTGACCCAGCCTCAGGCTGGCTGCCCAGGGGGTTGGAGGACGGCTAGGGCCCACTGCCCTGGCTCTAGGGGACTTGTGGCTGGAGCGCCACCTTGCAGGGGAGGGACAGGCCGGCCTCCTCCGTGTGCATTGGGTGAGCCCCAGCTGTTTGCCCAGGACACAGTCACTGTCCTCTGCTGGCCCAGAATCTCCTGAATGGGATTTTCATTTATTCACGGAGTTTCTCTTCTGGGCCGGACACTGGAGACAGAGAGAGGAATCAGTGTGCTTGCCCCCGGGGAGCTCACCGAGAGCAGACAGAGGCCTCGGGGTGGGCAGGAGCACCGGCCCCTACAGTCATCCATGGCTGCCACCGGCTGAGGCCCGCTCTGGCCGTGACTCCCCTCAGTCCGTTAATAATGCTGGTGATACTGTCCTGAATAGGAGTTTGCCAGGTGAAAGTGCACGGAGTGGGGTTCTCAGGAGGCAGGGGGACCTGCAGAAGCTGAGCTTTATGGGTTGAAGGAGTTGTATGATCAGGAGCCCTGACATCTGGAAGGACACTAGCCAGAGAGGGGCCTGCTCAGTTACCCTGGCCACGGTGTGAGGAGTGGACTAGAGGGGGCAGGCCTGGCCGAGGGGAGGCTGGTGTCGGGGGTGAAGGGCAGAGGGACCAGGAGGGCTGCAGGAGATGGAATGTGGTCACAGGGTCCTGGGGCCATCCCCGTGTGTGTAGGGGTCAGGAATAGCTCGCAGGACAGACGGCCAAGACTTGGACAGGCCAAGAGTGGAGAGAGGGTAATCCTGGGGGCCCCGGAGTGCAGCAGGGGACAGAGGAGGCAGGTGGGTCAGAGTGGCTCGTCTGTGTCCCCACAGGAGACCAGTGTCCCTGAGGAGCTGCTGGTGACCGTTGTAAAGCCGGGACTGCCCACCTTGGCCGACCTGCACGTGCTCCTGCCCCCTCCCAGGCCCACAAGGAAGAGGAGCCTCCCCAGTGACAAGGTATCTCCTGCATCCGCAGGACCCAGGTTCTCTCTGCACCACCTGGGCTTCGCGGCCTAGTGCCGGGGGCTTGGGGGGGACCTACAACCAGCACGGAAGTCTCAGTGGCCACGGAAAGGCCCATTTCTCGCCAATCACTGCCCAACATAGGTGGCTGGCTGCCCCCCTAGGACCCGGGTGGCCTCCAAGGTCACTGTTTTGGGGATTGGGGAGGCACAAGGCACCGGGGCCAGACCACCCCACAGGGGGACGTGCGTCACCTCCTTTCCCATTCTGCTGGCTGGCGCTGGTCACCCCGGCCCGAGCTGACTGTGAGGGCCATGGACTCCCACGGCGTGGGTCTCAGGACTCAGCCCCCATGTAGTCAGCAAATGTCTTCACTGCGTAGCCCAGCTTCCAAATAATAGCCCTCATCTGGAGGGGCGGAGGACCCGCTGTGTGGCGGGCATGGGATGGGGACCCAAAGATAAGTCGGAGCTGCTTCACGCCCCCAGGGTAGCTGTCACTGTTCCCCAAACAGACAGCAAGCTGGGTCGCGTGCAGAATCGGGACCCCTCCTGTGCTGCCGAGCCCCGCCGCCGGCTGCTCCCCGAAAGGGTAGGCTGAGTTAGCAGATGACGCGGCAGCTCCGCCCCCTGGGGCGTGGACCCAGGAGCACCGCAGCTGTTCATCCACACGCACGCGCACAGGGAGGGTCACAGCGGCCCAGAGTGGCCACACGTGCCTCAACGGGGTGGGTGAACAAGATGCGTCCCCGCGCACCACCGAGCCTTACTCAGCCATAAAAAGCAAGGGAGCTCTGACACCTGCTACCATTTGGACGAAGCCCGCGAACGGGATGCTGAGGGAGGGAAGCCGGTCCCGGAGGCCACCTGCTGCACGACTGCGTTGATGGAATTGTCCACAACAGGCCGGTGCACGGAGGCAGAAGGCGGAGGTGGTTGCCAGGGGCGGGAGGGGCGGGCACCTGGCTTCCGGAAGGAAGGATGAAAATGTTCTGGAAGCAGATCGTGCCGATAGCCGCGCAGCTGCAAATATACCAAAAACTGTGGAATTGTGCGCTTGAAGAAAGTACATGTTATCTCAAAAAAAAAATATGAGTCAGAAGCTCAGCTACCCCCGGACTAGTCGTGAGACGGATGCTCACAGAGGCCGTCTGGAAGACAGACCAGCACTGGGCAAGGGCAGCAAGGCCCACGGCACCCCTGAGGATGGGCAGTCGCGTCTCCTTCTACAGGCGAGGGAAGTGAGGCTCGGTGCGGGGCACGTCAGGAAGGACAGAGGGGACACGGAGCCCCACGGTCGCTCTGGCTGCAGGCCCACCATGCCCAGGCTGCCTCCTAGTAGACACGTAACTGTGTGGGCCTGACCCCAGCATTTCCCAAAGGGCATCTGCATCCGCACCTGGGGGCGCCCAGGCCTGCCAAGCCCCCGGGCCCTGCCGATGAGGGGTCTCTGGAGGTGGGACTGCAGAGGCTGGAGAGGGACTGTACCCATTTGTCAGACGGGGAGCTTGGGGAAGGCACGGTGGGGCTCGGGGGCCTCCCTCACTCTTGCCCCCCCGAGTTGGCGAGCAGATGAGCTAATTCTGCAGTAGTCAGGTGTGGGCGCTTAGGAGAGATTTGGAAGGAGGCAGAGGAGGGACAGAGGGGCACCCCCACCCCCGTTGTCCTGAGTGCTGAGAGTAAGCCGCGGGCCGAGGTCGGTGAAAAATCACAGGGACTCGTCCTGGCCACGGCCGGCGCAGCAGCCCCCTGGCCCTTGCTGGGCGCTGGGCACGGGGCTGGAGGCATCCCATGAGGTGTTCCTTTGAAGCCTCGCATCAACCCTCGAAACAGAGAGGTGCTGGGGTCTCCGGCGGTGCAGAGCCACGTGCCTTCAAATCTGGGGCTGTTTTGGCTTGTCGTTGTCACGGTCCCTGATGGGGACTCCTCTTTCCCAGGGAACACCAGGTGCTAAAACGCTGTGCGTGGAGACTGAGTTTGGCCCCCCAAGGCACCTGGGAGGGGGGTGCTGGGGACTGCCGTCCCTTGGGAGGTCCCCTTCCCCAATACCTCTACACCCACCTGTTGGAGGAATGATCTCTGAGCACCCACAAGGGCCAGCTGGTTCCCTTCTGAGCACCAGGAAGACTCCCCCTCGTGAAACGGCAAGCCAGCCCCATCTCCCACCCCTGCTGCCTCCACATCACCTCCTGGGATGGCTCTCCCTCGTGTGGGGTCACTTCCTTGCCTGGGTCACCTGTCCTGTCCCCATCTCGTTCTCTTCTTGGTCTTCCTCCTCTGAGAAGACTTCCCTGACCATTGCCAGGCCTGAGGGACTCCTGGAGCACCCCTGGGTTCCCCAGCTTCACCACACTCTGGTCCCGACCAAAATGAGAGCTCTTAGGTCCCAGCTGGGTCACCTTTGTGCCCCATTGTAGGCTCTTGGTGAAAGCTGGCTGCTGGGTGAGTATTTCCATGTTACAGGTGAGGAGACTGAGACCCAAGGAGGCTGAGTGCCCCCCCCAACCCCTTGGCTCTGGAGAGTCAGAGGGGACATCTGCCCAGCTCCCCACTCCCTCCGGTGGGTCCCAGAAGACCCTCTTCACTCTCCCCCTCCTGCTTTCAGAGACTCACGGCCATCCAGCAGGTGCTGAAGGCACAGAAGATCAGCTTCCTTCTGCGGGGCGGGGTCCGGGTCCTGGTGGCCATGAGGGACACGGACACAGGTGAGGGGCCAGGCGCTTCCCCTGGCCTGGCCCGGGCTTGCCCCTGCAGGGTGGGGTGGACGTGCATCCCGGCCCCTGTTACTTCGGGGACTGGGGGCCGAGGGCTCCTCCTGCCTAGGTGGTCGCCTCTGGTTACGACCGGGTCAGGTCCAAGGGCCTCGCTCTCTACACAAATGCAGCACCGAGCACTGGCTTTGATTTACATGGACATTTAGGGTCTCGGGTGACCTCGGCCCCCCGCCCCCACCGGTCGCAGTGTGACCTTTCCCATTTTGGGCAAGCATGTTTGCAGAAGCTGAGGAGCTTCCCTCTGCTCTGGAGAGACATGGTGCCCATCGGGAAACGTGGCAGGCTTGCCGCACGCCAGCAGAAGTGTGCCCAGAGGGGTTCTGTCTGCTTCCAGAAGGAAGGCCCGGGGCCCCGCGGGTACACAGTGGGAGTCCAGGGGGCCCAGGGGCCGGGGTTCCCCGAGACCTGCCCACGCCGCTCAGCCACATCCGGAGGACCTGCCAGACCATCTTCCTTCTGGGAGACCGGGGAGGGGACGGGTGCCCACCCCCCCGACCACCGGCTGCTTTGCTTGCAGACTTGCAGAGGCTGGGAGGCACTGGCGGCTACTGGGCGGTGGCGGTCCTCTTGGTCATCGGACTCTTCGCGGTGGGCGCGTTCATCCTCTACAAGTTCAAAAGGCAAGGCCACCTGGCCGGCGGGGCGCGAGGTCAGGCCTTGGGCAGCGGCTGCAGGGGACGGGCACTTGTGTAGGCCCGCTCTGGGTTCTGAATGGCCCCAGCCCCAGGAGGGCGGGTGGGAGACGCGGCTCACGAACCCCCGAGCATCTTCCAACCCCACCTTCCTCTCTGCGGGCATTCCCAGCTTTATCTCCCTCAAGTCCACCCTGCCTTGGAGGGCGGCCCCTCTGAAAGCAGTATTTGGCACAGCTAGGAAGTGGCATCTGAGACCAGGATTCCTGGTGCTGAAGCCGGGGCCCCTCCCGACCCCAAAACAGCGTCAGGCTCAAGCCGGTAGGGACCGAGCCCCAGGACTGTAACTGCAGGTGCCCACTCTGCAGCTCACTCCGGGCTGGGGCAGAGGGGCTCCCTTGCTGGCCAGGCGCCTTCCGGGCCCCCCTGAGCGGCCGTCTTCAGATGGATGAAAGATGCCCCTGGCCCTTCGAGAGGCAGGTGCAGCCCCCTCTGCCTCCATGGCCTCTCTGGATCACCTTTGCATGGGCCAGGTGGAGAGCTGCGGACCACTTGATTCTGACTGAGGCAGGGGTCCCCGTGATCTCCATTTGAAGAGTCTGCTCTCAGCCTCAAGGCTCTGCCGTCTCCTGCCCCCGATGTGCGTGGTGCCGGCCGCAGCCCCGCCATCCGCATGGGTATCCGGCTGATCCCCACACGCAGGGCAGCTCCCCACCCCCCCAGTGAAGGGGTGCCCCTGATCCCCACCCCACTCCCTTCTTACTGCTCCAGTCTGTTCCAACACTCAGGTTCCCTCAGAGGCCACAGGGGTGTGGCCTTGCCAGGTGGGACTTGTGTTACGGCCTCGGTTTCCCGCACTGTGGAATGGGCGCGCTGGTTCTCCCCGGGGCGTTAAAGGCCAGCATCCGGCCAGGCCTCCCCCTACTGTGCAAGTGTGTGTGGAAGCCTGGCATCCTGTGTATTTGCAGAGATTAAGCAAAAGGGAGAGCCTTCCAGCCGTATCTGCCCCATCCGGGTCTCTGCCCTGGAGCACCTTTCACCCTGAGCGCAAGGCCCCATCCAGACTCCTGCCCTACCGCCGAGCAGCTCCGCGGCGTCCCCTCCCCAGGCCTCAGCTTCCTCATCTGTAAAAGGGGACTAAGGAGGGGGTGGGAAAAGGGAAGGAGGAAAAGAACAGAAGGAGAGGGAGGAGGAAGGGAAGAGGAGGTGGAGAGGAGAAGAGGGAGGAGGGGGAGGGGAGAGAGAGGAGGAGGACAGGGAGGACGCTGAGTGGGCCCAGAAGGTGCCCCAGACAGGGGTGAGGGTGTACGTGCTGGTCCGCCTCCTGGCACGCTGAGTGTTGTTAGCGAACTGATCATGCTCCCTGGGTGGGATGGGTCGCCATGGAAACAGTGCAGCCCGGTTCCGGGGGCGAGTGTGCACCCCCAGAGCGCCGATCACACAGGGAAGGTGAGCACAGCAGATAGGTGCCAGTCGCAGGGAAATGCCCCGCTGGTCCCGAGGCTCTGGGGTCGGACGTGGCCTGTGGGATCCAGGGATCAGGCTCGGTTTCTGGCGGTGGCTCGGCTGCTGTAACAAAGAGCCCCAAGGGTGACTTCTTGCTCGTGCTGTCCCCTGCAGGGGCTAGCCTCTCGTCCTCCCTCAGGGTCAGGGCCTTTTTGGGGTACAGCAGCCACAGCAGAGGGAAATGAGTTCTGGGGGAACGAGTCATCCGGTAAGGGTTCCAGCCAGAGGTAACGTGTCCCCTTCAGTCGCCCTCAGCGGTCTGCGCCCTGCACTCCTGCAGGACTGGCCGGGCCTGGCAAGCAGTTTGGAGGGAGCCTGCTCCTTCTCGGGGACCGTGGGCACTTTCAGGGTTCTCAGACTAACTAGGCATCGGACGTGGAGGAGCCTGGCCTGGGGACCCCGTGCCCAGTCCCAGCACAGGCATGGGGGCTGTGCCCGCGGTCTCCTCTCCCTCTGGCCCTGGAGGGACAGGAAATTGGGACCGCACAGCCCCAGGACCCGGACAGGGCTCAGCAAGCCCCTCTCAGAGCCGGGTGGGCATCCCGTGTGCCGTGGGAATGCATGTCCCACCCACCCTGTCAGCGCCCAGGACGCTGCTCTCCCACAAACCAGATGACAGGGGACTAAAGACAGTAAAACACCCCCTCCCTGCAATACGGCCTCAGTCCAGTCCCCGGGGGAGCCAGACAAGGCACACCCATGCACTGGGGCCCAGGGAAATCCAGGGCTGTGGGAGCTCACAGGAGGGAGGGCTTCCTGGAGGAGGTGGTCTGGAGCAGAGAAGGGGCAGGAGAAGAGATCCAGGAGCGTTGTCTGCACCATGCCCAGGAGTGGTCTGGGGCCCAGCGGCCCAGGTGGGACAGCCCCCTGAGCTCCTCCTCTGCCCCGCAGGAAACGCCCCGGGAGGACTGTGTATGCCCAGATGCACAATGAGAAGGAGCAGGAAATGACGAGCCCCGTGAGCCACGGCCAGGGCGTCCAGAGCGTCATCCAGGGTGAGGAGTTTATAGATGATGATCTCGACTCGCAGACTCTAGGTAACGCCCGCCCTGAAAACCCCCCTCCCCACCCTCCTGCGGGTCCCCGCCTGGCCGCCTCTGGCCAGCTAAGGGCGCAGGACCCAGGCCCAGGCGGACGGTGGCGCTGTCCCCTCCGGCTGACGAGGGCACGGCCCGAGCTTAAAGGGGGGTCTGGGGACACGGGGCACCGCCCTCTGCAGCTGACATGGTGCCCTGTTACTGCGGTCTCACCCTCACAGCCCGGCGCTTCTCCCCCACGTCTCTCCTGAGGTGGCACTGACGGTGGCCGGAGTCACCTCCGGGCTTCTGTGCTCAGCCTGGGCCGTTGACTTAGCGGTCAGCTGTGCTCTCCGCAGGGCTGCCCCCCGAACGCCTGCCGCGGCCTCTCCGTGTGGCTCGGGCTCCCGCACAGCGTGGGGGCCACGTCCTCAGAGCACTGAGAGAGCCCAGTCAGCCGGTGGCAGCCGCGTCGCCCTCCATGACTGTCACCCTGGTCACTTGCGTCTCACTCTATCGCTCGAGGCAACCAGAGTCTGTCCATCTTCAGGGGAGGGGACACGGTCTCCACCCTCGGGGGGGAGGAGCATGACATGTCCCGCCTGTACCCCGTCTCTCGGCGGCCGGTCCCCACCTCTCCCAGGCCAGCAGCCAGGGCCCGGCGGCACGGAGGTGCCGTGACAGTTTCGGTACCGTGCGCCCCGCGGTCAGCACTGTGACCTCCCTCTCTGTGTCTGGCGTGCCCTCAGAGCTGGGAGAGGCGGAAATCAGAGTCCTCACTGTCAGTGGTTGAAGGTGAGGCTCAGAGAAGTCATTCCCCCTGGGGTGGCCGGGGAGAGGACCCCCACCCTTTCTCCAGCCCCCAGCCTCGGCGGGGTCCCTGTCCGTTGGCACAAGGGCCCATTGTCTCCCACTCCTGCCAGCCCCGCTGTGCTCCCCGGGAGCGGTGTCTCTGCCCCTTTCTGGGACATTGCAACAGCTCTGACGGCCTGGGCACCAGCTCCATGCTGGGCCTGGGCTGAGGGGCTGCCGTGAGCCAGGCCATTGGACAGATGAGAAAGCTGAGGTTCGGAGCCCAAGTCACTTGGCTGATGAGAGAGGGATTCAGGCCCAGCTCTGCGGCTCCAAAGCCTGTGTCCTCCCCTAGCACTGCAGCCCCCAGGCTCGGGGTGCGATCCCTGTGCACCCCCATGGGCTCCCTCCACCCATCTCTCCCCTGCCTGGGGCTCCACGCTGCCTCCCATGTCGCCCGGTCCCCACCTTCATGCAGGTGGTGTCTCAACCCCACAACCAGCCGCAGAGGCTCTGAGCGGACCTGGGGCTTCCCAGGCTCGGACGGAGGGTGTGGGTGTCCCTGGGAGGACCCGAGCTCTGCTCTCCTGCCTATGGCACCTGGTTGCTCTCAAGCTCCTGAAGAACGATAAGAGCATAATAACAACAGGTTGTTTTAATCGAGCACTTAGTATGCGCCAGGTGCATGTTCCCATGTAATCCCCACGCGGTCCATGGAGGGCGGAGCTGTAACGCCCACGTTCCAGATGGCAAAGCCAAGGCCACAAGGTGATGGACCTTGACGAGGGTCTTGGCCAGCGGGTCGGGCTCAGGAGCCCCGCACGCTGCGCCCGGCAGGTGCCGCAGAGCTGTGGGGCCGCCTTGTCCCCGAGCGCGGGCAGCGCTTCAGGGCAGCCCCTCCCCTCTCCCAGGCTCCCGCTGCAGCCCCCCCAGGACCCTCCCAGCTAAGGCCTGTGTTTCTGACGTCACCGCGCCTCTTCTGTCTCCTGCCTCTCCGGGCCTCCCCACGCCGTGCCCTGTAGCGCCCACTGCCAGGAGGCCCGCAGCCCCTCCCGCAGCCCCCCGCGGCCGCCGCCCCAGCCCGCCCCGCCGCAGGTCAGCCTTGGCCTCCCCTCCCGAGGCCCGCCGGGGTCCCCTGCTCGCGACGGCACTGGGAGAACCCGCCCTGTCATGCACCCAGGAGCTGGAGACCCCCACTGCCCCGCCGCGCGCTCAGGCACCACCTGCACGGCGGAAGGACCCCGGTATGCGGCCGCACGTTGGCTGCGTGGCACCCTCTGCGGCGGCGGTGGGGGCCTGTGCTCACGGGCGGGCCTGTCTGTTTCCTAGGGAATCACTCCGGCGTGGTCCTGAGTATCAACTCCCGAGAGATGCACAGCTACCTGGTGAGCTGATGTCCCCGGACGCCCGCGCCCGGGACACTCTCCTCTGCGCCGTCTCATCCCCGGAGGGCACAGGTGCTGGGACCCGCGCCCCCACAGAAACCTGCAGAAGCACCACTCCCTCCAGCTGTCCCCACGCCCGGTGACAGATGTCCCCTGTCTTCAGCTCACGCCCGCCCAGCCCACGAGACGCACGGGGGCAGCCTGCGGCCCCCCGCCCCCAATCCCCCGGACACCAGGCCCACGGCGCCCCCACCCCGACTCTGGGCACTTCTCTGCCCCTGGCCCCCTGCGTGGCTGCCCCTGTTGCTGACACGTCGCCCCAGTCCGAGGCCCGGCCGCCCCGGAGACGGGGCGGCGAGCCTGCCGGGGCTGCCCGTCACTCTGCACCTTGGGCCCTGTCCCCGCACAGGGCGCCCGCAGAGGGCGCCGGAGTCCTGCTTTCTTGCTCATCACCCCCAGGAGGGCGGCTCCTACCCGCATGGCCTCCTATCTCGGGCACCCTCCAGAATCCAGAAAGCCTCCGCCCCAGGCCCTCCCAACACCGCCCTCCGCTCCTCCCTCTGTCTGCCTCCTTTTAAACTGCAGATGATGTAAACACCTCTCTGGGCGGGGCAGCGGCCATCCGCAGAACCCCCTTCTCGGAACCATGTTTCTCGAGGGCCCAGCTCCCCTGCGTCTCCTGGCTCCGCTCCATCCCTGGGGCCCAGAGGGCCCAGCGCTCTCCCAGCTTGCCCTCACCGGCCCCCTGGGGCCCTCACGCTTCCCGGACTCCCTGCCCACTGCCAGGGTCTCCTCCTCTGGCGGGCGTGGCAGGGCCCCCCCCAGAGATGCGCAAGGGTCCTGTGCTTCCCAACAGTTTGAGGACCCCGAGTAGGAGCCCCCAGACCAGCCATGGTTTCAGATGGCAGACGGGAAGGGCCATCCAGGAGTGCGCCCCTCATTCTGAAGATGGAGGAGTTGAGGCCCAGAGAGGGCGTGATTTTCCCCAAGTCACACAGCAAGACCATAGCAGAGGTGCCCCAGGGACTAGCACTCTGCCCCCCCCCCCCCCCCCCCACCCCGTGCAGCGATTCTGCTCACTCACAGATGCCTAGAATCAGGGACGCTAGCCTCAGTCTACACATGTGAATATATGGGGGGAGATGTTCACCTTTTGCCTTGAAACCGGAAGTCAGTATTCTCCTCCCTCCCTCCCTCCGCCCCTCTGCCTCTCCCTGTCCCTCTCCCCTCCTTGCCCTCCCTCCACCCCTCCTCCTCTCCCCTCCCAGGCAGGGCTCTCCGTGGCTCAGGGCCTTTCCCTAGGACATGGGGACACCAGAGCCCTGGCTAGGTGCTCCCTGGCTGCTGGTGAGTCCAGAATGAAGCCTAGCAGGGCATTACCCCACGTCCCCTAGAAGAGGACCATGGCCTGCAGGAGGGGAGGCCCAGGGATGCACCCTCACACCCACAACAGCCCCCTACTTTGCAGGAGTCCCTCAGTCTTTGTGTGTTACAAATAGGGACTCAGACTGTGGGGAGGAAGGGGTCACAGTGCGTCACATGCCAGGTGGAGGAGGCCACCTGCTCACCAGCTGGGGCTCCTGGGCCCCGCTCCAGAGGTCACCCTGTAAGTTGTTCTCAAGACCCTCCTTGGGGAAGGGCTGGGGCCCGAGGACCCGGGGACATGTTTGCTGGTGCGGTCGGTGTGGGAAGAGGCCGGGGTTCTCCGGACCTTTGCCACCACCTCCCCCAGCCCGTTAGCAGTCTCCAAAGACAAGTTAGGGAGCCCTGTGTCCTGCCGTCCGCCCCCACCAGCCTGCCCTATGAGCGTCAGACACACAGGGTCAGACACCTGTCAGCACCATCCAGGTCCAAGGTCAAGGTCAGCATGGAGTCCCCCTGGACACAGTCCCCCACCCTCCCCCCAGCTCGCCAGTGCCTACGGGTGACAACCCTCTGACCTTCTTTGACCACTCGACTTCATTCTCTCTGCTGTTTGGGTAGGGTTATTGTTGTTTTCTTTTTCTCCCTTAGTTATTTGTGTTTTTCTTGTATTTTATTATTTCTATTAAGAGTATTTTGAGTGTGTGGACCCAAGAGCCCGGGAATCAGGTGGCATCTGGCATAACCTTATACGTGTCCATCCCCATAACCGTATAGATCAACATGGATGATCCGGGTGTACGTTTGCGGTCCTGCACATTTGCTGGACAGGTGTCTACAGGCGCCCGGGACCACGCTGTGGTCTGCCGTGGGCAGCTAACGCTTCACTCCACCGGGCCAGACCTGTACTTGGTACATGCATATAACAAAGATGCGAAAAGTTCTTTCTTATTTTTCCTTTATAAAATCAATAAATCATTTGTGATGCTTTTAACAAAGATTAAATGAATATAATCAGCTTTTGCCTTATTATGAAGCTCTTCTTCCACATTTGCCTAAACACACGCACGCACACACACACGCACACGGGGCCCCTAGAGCTGTGGTCTCAGGGACGCGGGCGAGGGACTGGGGCCGTTCCTGACACCGGCGGCAGGTGGCAGGGACATTAACCTTCTCGGTCACTGGATCGGGGACCCACCGCCTGCGAAGCAACAATACCCCCATCAGCTTTCGAAGTCCTTACACGCAGGCTGGCGCACCTCCTGCTCTCGAGGCCAGTGGAAGGGCCTGGAAGCATCAGCCCATCTGCCGGCTGAGGAGCAGAAGCCCGGGGAGCTGGAGGGCCAGGTGATGGACAGCCTGACACAGCGCCCTCCGGGGCCAACGGTCTCGATCTCTAAAGCGCCATTTGGCCCATCTTTGATGAGCCAGGAGGCCACGCTCACCCGCCCTGGCCAAGGCTCTGGCCTTGACACCGTGCCTCGTTGGCCGTGGGGGCCGAGCATCCACAGCTGCTCGGGAACTCCAGCTGTGAGCACTCGTTGAGAAAACCCGTCCTTCCCGCTCTCGGCCTGGGTCAGAGACGAGTAAACACGCCCCAGGCGACCGTGTAGGCGCGTGCACATGTCCTGCCTGGTCCAGCAGGAAGCGAGGTCCACGCGGGATCGTGGGCGGCAGGGGAGGAGGGCCGGTGGGGCGCTGAGCGCCCGACGCTCATCATCGAGAGGCTTCGCCTGGGAGCAGTGGCCCCAAACCTCGAGCTCGAGTGCTCAGACAGGGCTCCCTCCCCACAGGGCGGTGAGGCCACGGTTCTGTTTCTGGCCTTGGGTCTGGGCTCCCGCGGGTCAGGGGAGGGCGCTTGGCAGCCCCCCAACGTGTGGTCGCTGCCCTGCTGGACGCGGCCACATTCGCGCACCTGGGGCCACGAGGGTCAAGACAAAGCCGCGTACACATGGCAGCCCCGTCCGCGCACAGAGAGGACAAGCCCCGGAAAGGACTGGCGCCCTGTCCCCGTGGCACAGAGCGGGGGCCGCTTCCTATCCCGCCTTGCCTGCGTCCTCACCTGTGGCCTCGCCACGGCCCCCGCTACAGTCGGGCCTCCCAGCCGCCCCCAACTCCGTGGTGCGCACCCTCCGACGGTTGTTAGACGTGCGGACATCCCACGGGCCTCGGGTTGCGGGGATGGCCGCCAGGCGCTGCTGGGACGGCCCGATGCGTGCCCAGCACAGCAGCCCCCTTCCTGGGCCGCGGCCCGTGGGCTCCCCGGGGGCCTCGCCCGCCAGGCGTGGTGGTGCTTGCCGCCCAGTGCGCCCAGACCTGCCGGTTTCCGGCGCTAAGCAGGCCGGCCCGGGCGTTTCTGGAACACGTGCCCATAGCCCACTGGCACTGCGCAGTGTCGCCATCGGACTGTTAATCACAGTTCCCGGGCTCGGCAGATGGTGCTTAGCAGTCATTCTAGAATGTGCCCTGGCCCGGTGCTGGGCAAACAGGATCATTGGTGCCATTTGCAGCTTACACGATTATGGCCCAAACGTTCAGCTGTGTGAACGATCAACAGTATTCTGGCTGAGGAGGTGGCGGAGGGATGGTGCCTGCCAGCCCCGTGCGGATGACAGGTCCCGCGCCGTCTCTGCCTCGTGCCGCGTCCAGTGCGGCTCTATCCCTGTGCTCCGCAAACCCGCAGGCAGCAAGCCCACAGCACGGTGCCCCTGCCCCCGTCCCACCGTCCAGGGCCGCACGCCGCACAGAAACCGCATCACTGAACGTCCCTGAGAGTCGCCGGGCCCTCCCGGGGACCGCTGAGCTCCCGCCGGAGAAAGATGCCACATAGCAGAGGTGGGGGGCTGCTCCGGGGGCCGCGGAGAGGGCAAGCAGGTGAGGACGGGGCACGGCCAGTGGAACTGGCCAGACGCAGGTCTTCAGGGCCGTGTGGGGGACCAGGAACGGGCCGAGGACATCACGGAAGGCGAGGAAGCAGACAGCCAGGGTGCATATGTAGTCATGTTTCCAGAATTTTCCTGTGACTCAGTGGAGAATTGGGACATTGGTAGCCATGTGGAAGTGAGGTTGGGGGAGGGGAGACGGAGGGAATACCGCAGAGCCCGTCCCCGGGGGGAGCAGAGGGCCTGCGCCGGGCGGGAACAGGAGGGCACAGCAGCACCTGGCTCGGGAGCTTCTCTTCCAACTGCTCTGTGTTCAGGGAAGCAGCAAGCGAGGCCGACAAGGGGCCCAGGGAAACAGGAGAAGGTGTGAAACTGTCCTCCGGGAGCATGAGGAAGTTAGTACAATGACTAGCAGTGAGGAGGCCCCACTGGGGATTTGAGTCACAGGGTTATACAGAGAACGTCTGGTGTGGCTCTGTGTCTCCCGGCCACATTCCCCTGCTCACGTGCGGCGGCACATCATTGTCCTCAGGTCACAGAATGGCTGCAGTAGCTCCAGACTTGGCATCTTCGTCTCATAAAGTCTGGAGCCCCAGTCAGGTCCCATGGCCATCCCAGGAGGAATCCTAGTAGTTCACCGTCTTCCTCTTGGCTCACACGCTCCTTTACCCTCACCCCGAGCCAGAGGCAGGGCCACTGTGTGTCCCTACACCGGGGACAGAGAGCAACCCGGGAAGGCTGATGAGGATGCAGAAGTAAACGCTCGTCCTGCAGTCTTCACATCGGAGTGTGGGATCAGGCACCCCACGTCCGTTCTGGGGGTGCATACACAGTGACGGTCTGAGAGGTGCCCGTGATTCATCTGGGGCTCTAGGAAAGCCGCGGGCAGAGTGGGGGGGATGGGACACCACCTGTGACCCAGAAAACGCGTGGTCTGGAGGGAGTACTCCTCATTCAAGGATCAGTAAGTGGAAAGAGAGGCGAGCACAGCACCGTGGGGCTGGGCAGACGACCCCACTGGCCGAGGCAGCAGTGGATTCACAGAAAAGGCCGATTTTTCTGGATGGTTTATAGAGAAAGCCGGAGGAAATTTTAGAAACTGCATGCTTTGTGACTTACTGTCACCTGCGAGAAAAGTGGAAGTGTCCAGGCCGAGCAGAAAGGGGGTCCCTGCAGCAAGACTTTGTGCAAGCCGGCTGCAAACGCGTGAGCAGGATTTACGTCTGCGTTAAAGACGACAGAGATCAGAACTCGGCCACGGGAAGCAAGCCGTGAGCCCGGACTGGGGCGGTGGAGTGTCTGTCAACCAAGAGAGGAGTAAGGGGCAGGCTGGGGAGGGACTGGGACGCGGGGTCGCCGGGAGGCCGGCCGTGGCTCAGCCCGGGTGGCAACCCCTTGGCTGGGAAGTAGAAGAAAGTCCGGGATCTGCAAACGTGCCCAAACGTACAATGTGCACGCCTCCCAGGAGAGGACAGGTCAGCTCTCCTGTCAAACCCGGGGCAGGCGGCCAGCGCTCCCGGAGCGGGTGGTGGGCCCTGCTGGTGTCCCCGCCACGTCACGGATTTATGTGAGTCATCGAGGGCTGCAGGAGGGTAAGAAGTGAGGAATCCCTGTGCACCTGCCTGAAACCGAAGGCTTGGGACCTGCGGCCAGGCGGCGGCGGGGTGAGATGCTGCTGAATCAGCCACCTCCTGGGACCCGAGCTTGGGTCCCGGCGATTTCCAGGAGGGTCCCCGGCCGTCTCGCAGCAGCTGGTCAAGGTCGGGGGCGCTGCCGTCTTCAGTGCTGACTGACGGCTGAGATTTTCACGGCGGCTTCCTGCCCTCCTGCCCCTGCTTCCCTCCGTGGAGGCTCTCCCGCGCGGAGGGCCCAGAGTGGCTCCGTTCTCCCGACCGGGCCCCACTGATGTGGTATTCAGGGTCTGGCATGGTGGCGTCGTGCCAAGGCTCCTGGGGTGGGGGGTTGCTTTCTCCTTGGTGGTCCTGATCAGCAGGACGCGGCCGGAGGCTCTGTGGCGTGCACAGGCCTCCGCACCGACGGGGAGTGGAGAGTTTGCCTGGCCCCGGGAACACCTGGGCAGGTGCGCTGCCGTTCGCACCAGGTGGGAGGGCCGGCTCGCGGGGCCTCCGCTGGGGGGGTGTGGAATGGAAGGACGCTCGGCAGGCCGCGTGCACAGGGAGCGGGGTTCATTCCCGTGAGCTATGGTGCCTGGAACAGCATCATGCCTGGAACCGCAGCTGCAACTGCTCACCTCGTCCACGGGTCCCGCTCTCTACCCGCCGATCCCGGGAAAGTAAGGAAGGGACGGAGACTTGACGGAGTCACCGGCCCTGCGTCCTTCAGGTCCCGCGTGGGGGTGGGTGGCGCTAACGGCTGCAGTTCTTGCAGTGACCTGAGGTGGCCTTTGTCCACTAACTTAGTAAGAAGGGGACGTCCCAGGGGGCCTTCCTACGCGGTGCCCCCTGGTGCTGGAGACAAAGGAGGGTTGGTTCTTCCTGTTGCTAAGGATGGTTTCCACCTGCATATTCAGAACCGAGGGAGTCATTGTGCGGTGGGCTCACCACACAGGCTGGGGCCAGACCACCGACCACCACACTCCCTGCTCTGGTGGGTGGCCTCGCGGGCACTGGGGTCCCCGGGAATCTGCCTCGGGTGAGAGCCGTGTCCGTGAAAGCCCCAGAGGGAGGATTTTTCTCTCCCTGGTGCACATTTCTGCTGTCCGTATGTCTGGAGCCTGTTAGGAGGAAATCTACCTTGTAGATTCGGGTCAGCATCCGGCCTCAAGGAGGTGCAGCGCCCTCCTCCCCCAGGTACAAGGGGCTCAGGGATGTGACCCGCCAGGTCTGGGAAGCAGGGAGGGCCCCCAACTACGGTGGTGACGCAGCCACCCTGGTCACCGTAACTGCCAGGTCTGGAGTGCACTTGCTTTGCAGGGGCCGAGTTGCGACTTCAGCGGGCGGCCCACCTATTTCAGTCCTGGGGACACCGTGATCCGTTCCTTAGTCCCTGTGCACACCTCTGCGGGCTCAGTCACCACCGTCACTGCTGGGACCGTGCTTCCCGCCGCACGCGCCAGGCCCACGTGTCTCCGGAAGGTTCCAGCTGCCCTCCAGACTCTGCTGCCCAGGGTCCCACATCCCCTTGGAATTCGGGGACCCAGGCTCCGCGGTGACAGCCCGATTCTCAGCTCTGACCTGCAAAAAACAGCCACTACATGGTTTTCCAGAATGCTCCCTGGACCAACAGCCCTCCTCTGTGTCCCCGGTGAAGGGCGTGTCCCCTGGACGCCCTGGGTTTGAGATAATGGGGGGGAGTCGCCCACATAAGTCCCAGCCTTGGGTTTCTCCCCACAGAGCACGGTTCCACGGTCCTAGCACGCTGCAAACAGAAGGCGGCGTCATTCCTCGCGGCTCCCAGTCTCTGGCTGCACGTGTATTAGCGGGGTCACCCGCTTCACGTCCATCCCCAATACCCAGCGGCCGCAGCGAGTTCTGGCCCCTTGTTCCTCGTGTGTCTGCAGCGCCCCCCACACGGCAGGTGTTCAACAAATGTGTCCTTAATGGAGAAATGAATGAAGGATTCGTTGAGCAAACAGCGTCCATCCCGCGGAGAAGACACCCCACAGCGAGGGGGGGTTTCAGCTCCATCGAAGCCCCGCGGGGGTGGCAGGAGGGCGCGCGGGCCAGCGGCCTGCCTGGGTGCTCAGAAGGCAGACGGCTGGGCCGACGTTGAGAAGCGCAGGCGCAGCGAGCAGGGGCGAGTGTGGCGGCCACGGTCACCGTTGGTGATGCTGTTCTCACACGGTGCTTCTGGATCCAGGCAGCAAGAAGCAGAACCAGGCAGCCCGTGCTCCCAGCCTCCAGAAACATGGAACGTGTTTAAAAACAGCTATACCAGCACACGGGGGCAGGGACGGAGGGGCAAGGCACACCCCCGTGTGGCGGCCCGGTCCGCAGGGAGCCCCGCATTGTCCTGGGGACGCCGATTCCTAGTCGGTGAGAAAGGAAGGGGACAAACGGGAAGCTCGGCAGCCACAAGGGACATTTCCTCGTCCTTCCTGCCGGCGGTGACCCCGACCAGGAGTCGCTATCCCCCTCCTACGATGGCTTGCGGAGTGCTCCGGGACAGGGCGGCCTGGAGGAGGGAGCCCCCGGCGCGGGGTCCTGGGGCAGAAGGCCGTAGCCCCCCAGGCGGGTGGGCATGAGGCCCTGCCGGTCAGCCTCCTTCTATGGGTCCATTAAGGCTGGTGGTCGCCGGGGTTGGCCCTTCCCAAGGCACCGGTCCTCGTGGTGGCATGAGGAGGCCAAGGATCTGGAGGGGAGAGGCGGTCCTGTGGGGACAGCGGGTCACGTGCCCACCGCCATAAAGGGGAACCGGACACAGTTTCTCAAGAGGCGCGTATTTGGGGTGCTCAGGGAACATTCCCCGGGCCACCCTGGCCACCACCCGCTGCCTTCGCTGGTCCAGCCACGAACGGCCGCTCCGGTCCCCAAATGACTTCACTGGGTCCCGCGGTGCGCAGCTCACACACGGCAGCCCCGGGGCTGGGGTCCCTGGCCCATGGGTGGGGGCGAGGGCGGGAGGGCGCTTCCAAGGGCGGCGGGGGAAGGCCCAACCCAGGGGTGTGTGGGCCCAGAGGGGCTGGCGCGAGGCTGGACACAGGTGTGGCTGCCCTTGAGTCCAGCCGGCTTCCCCGTGGCCTCCACCACCTCCCTTGGCCAGATCTGCACGGGGGCGCCAGAGCTTGGAAACATGCAGAGAAGGCCACGCCCCTTCCCTGCCTGGAACCTTCCAGGGGTTTCCGCGCCCAGCAGGGCAACCTGAGAAGGTGCTCAGGAGAGTTTGTGAGACGAAAATTATCTTGAGAACCATGTCGGGGCCTGGAGCCGTCATACCAGAGGCTGTGCTCGCTCGCTCAGCCTGCCTTCCGTGGCTGGTCAGCCGCCCCTGGAGGTACGGGACCCCCAGCGCCGCAGCGGCTCAGTCCCTGTCGGCGGGACTCTGTGCATCGTACTCCCAAGTCCTTCGCAGCAACCCCCGTAGTCAGCCCCTTGCTGATGGAGGCTCCCCTCCCAAGGGAGGCGGCAGTCTGGGCCCCTTCTCCCTGAGCCTCACCGTCCCCATCTGAAGCGCGAGAGAAGCCGGTCACCGTGGTGGGAGAGCAGGGCGACCGCCAGGCTCTCCTCGTGGCCCCCGGGGTGCTGGGGGAGGGGTGGGGCAGACGCCGTTGAGCACCTGCCAGGGGCCGAGCGTGCCTGCGATTTACACGCCTCAGCCCACTGACTTCTCGGAGCGGGCCAGCCAGAGGGGTGCTCCTGTCCCACTCCGTGGGGGTGGGGAATCCGAGAACGCGCCCGAATCCCAGCCGGAGACCAGCAGACCTCGGAGTCCCTGCCCGTTGCCTAGGACTGGGATGGCTTAAAATGTAGGTTTTATTGTTACTCAGAATGGAGAGTCCAGCAGATCAGGGGCGGGCTGCCACGGATCAGCTAAGTGTGTTGTACTCACAGTTCTCAAGGGGACGGCCACACCACGCCACATGTGGGCCACGTGGGGGAGGGCAGTGATCGGAAAGTGTGAACAGGAGCCTTTATTGCAGGCTCATGGGAAGGAGTGGGTGGGCAGTGCCGACAGGATTGGCTAGTGTGAAGAATTTCAGGGGGCTCTGGGCCGGAGGGGTGACCCCGGTTGTCTGGTACCTGGTCCTGCGGGGATAAGGGAAGGGGGTGGTGGCCCAGAGCATGGGGGCCCCATGCTGGAGGTGGTTGGGTGGTGGGCTCCAGCATGGTTGGTCAACACGTGCAGTCATGCCTGTGGGCGAGCCTCTCACCATCTCTAGGAACTGGCCTGGGAGGGCAGTCTGTCTGTCCAGGGGTGAGGCCGGCCACCCCTGTGGATAGCTCCGGGATAGACCAGCCCTCTCGGTGGTCAGGACCTGCTGGAACCAGCCCCCCTCGTCAGGAGGTGAGCGTTTGACCCGCTGCCCTGGGTCAGCCTCCCTCCTGTATTCCCCACCCCACTTCTTGACTATCTGGTCCCTTTGTATGAAAAGATAGCCATTTTTAACAGCATCGTAAAATTGATGAAGCTTCCATCATAACATTTCTGGATCACACACATCAGCTAATGTTTTCCCTGCTTCCCATTAAGGAAGCTCCTGACTTATGCCAGGGAGGCTTCGTGTCGCCGGCCCCCAAAACCACAATACGCAGGACAAATATCCCCGAGTCGTCTCCGTGGTTTGAAAAAGCAAAGGTAGGAGCTCTGGCGTCTTCTAGAAACCCAAGAGGCAGTTCCTGAGCCTTCGGAAGCCCGCCAAGATGTGACTGGTATTCAGGACCTGGGGAGGGGCATGGGTTAACGCAGGTTGAATAAGCCTCCTGGGGAGACCACTGCCCGCATTGAACAGCTGAGGTTGGGGCCGGGAAGACCCTGCCCCCGGCTTCTGCGTCTCTAAGTGCACTGGGTGCGCTGAGAACCCCCTTCCTCTAGGATGGATGGAGAAGGCCCCCGCCCGCTTCCCTTCACCATCTGTGATGTGCCCAGCCCTGCCCCCCACCACAGGGAGACAGAATTCGGGGTGAGGGGGTCCCACAGGGCCATCTGGCCCTAGACCCCGGAAGGTGGGTCTGGGTGGGCACTCGGTCACCCAGACATCCCTACGTCCCCCGCAGACACACCTTGCCCCGGGATCAGACCTGGCCTCTCCCGCTGGATAACCAGGGAGTCCTGCAGACCTCGGTCCAGTGGGCCCACTCCGATCTCCCCACCCACACGGCACTCGCCAAGGGCCACTCCTCCGTGTGTTCTGGCCGACGCCAGGCCAGCCCAGTGGCTCGGGCCGGATCCTGCCTGTGCAAGCTCCTTCAGCTGGGACGGGCCAAGGAGGGCCCTGGGGGAAGGGCCAGCCCCCTGGGGCTGGGGGGTGCTCGCTCGGCTCAGACTGGGCATGTGCCTCTCTGGACGCCCGCAAGTGTGGCCGCAGGGGCCTGCCATGGCTGTCACTCTGACCCATTCTGGTCCCAGCCGGCAGCGGTCTTCCCCAAACCAGAGCTCGGCCATCCCATGCACACGAGGAGCCCCGGACGCGGGCCCTCCAGTCTGACCCCAGCTGCTCATCCAAACTCACCTCCGCCGCTCGCGGCCCGTGTTCCGGCTTCGCCCCAGCGGCCCTGGTCCTCAGCCTCCACCCCCCCTCTGCTCCTACCGTTGCCCGCCTTGCTCTGCTCCCTGCTGAACTCCTGTTCCAGCCCGTGACTCGCTCCAGGCCCCCGCTCCTGCACGGCCCACCCACCCGTCCTGAGGGCGGCTGCATCTTCCCCCGGGGTACGGATGTCTCCACGCGGGCCTGCGCTCCCGGGGGGCGCCTGAGAGCGAGTCCCATCTGATTCACGCCTGTCTCCAGCACCTGGCCCGGAGCCTGGCCCTCAGCAGGTGCGCGGACATTTCTTACATTGAATATTCGGGTCCGTGGACTAAAAGCCACCGGAAAACACAGTAGCTGAGGCTCTTTGGTGGAAGAAGATCCTTGCTCAGAGAAACAAAGCACAGCCCCCACCTCCTCCCTCACCTGCTCCTTCTTAACCTCCCGTCCCCGCCCCCGGGGTAGGTGACCTCAACAATGTGCCCCCACTCAGCAGAAAGTAAGGCCAGAGGCAGCAAGACAGGAGGCCTGCTGGAAGCATACAGCTTTATTGAGAACACACAAACGAGGCACGCCGGGGGGGGGGCGCCAGTCCGCGGGCTACACCGCGTCAAACAGTAGAAAAATCCGTTAGTAAAGCAGAAAATTCAGGTGCAGTGACTACAACATGGAGCAAAACGCCTGAAAACTGGTATTTCCGTTGGAAGTTTCCTTTGATAAAAGTTCCCTATGAATTAAATATGTTGAGAAACAGAGTGAAAATATATTTACAGTCCTTTAAAACGGGCACCACCAACATAATTAAAAAAAAATCTTTGCTGTTTCTTGCTTGTTTCTTTCAAAGAGAATTTTAAATACAAGTTTCGTTTTTTAAAAATACAGTAAGGAAATAATTACAATCTTAATATGAAAACACTTTACAACTTAGAGCCGTGGTCAATGAGTGCTAAATATCTATAATTTAAAAGTTGGTGTTAAAATTTAAAGTCACTGTTTCTTTTCTTGTTAGAAAACCAGATACAAAGATTATCTTATTAAAAACACCTTTGGTCCCTAAGAATCGCGATCTGATGATCCCATGTCGGAAAGGCCTTCCCCGGCCACACCCCGGTCACAGGTCACAGCCAGGAACACCTGCCGGAGCGGGAGGGAGGGAGGGAGGCAGCCCGCGCAGCCCGGGGCCTTGGCGGGAGATGAGCTGCCTGCAGGGGGCGCTCGCGGGGGAGGCTGCGCCCACCGCGGGCCACGGGGTACAGTTTACCTTCATGTATTCACAGTATCAACCCAGCCATGAGCCAGCAGTGACAACAGCAACAAAATAAGAGTAAGAATGATTCTCTTTAAAATGATGCCTCGGATTTGAAAAATTTCCCGGTAAAAAATTATTTTAGAAAAAAAAAAAAAAAACGAGGAAGGCAACAGTTTAACATCTGAGCGATGCCACCTTGCCGAGCCGGGGGCGGTGGACACTGCAGCCGGCCCGGGAGAGGCCGCCTGGGAGGGGCGTGCGGGCTGGGCCGCAGGGGTCTTCGCTGGCGCCAGGGGACCCGCTCCGGGCACCCACCCCGCTGCCCACCCTCCGGAGGGCCCGTCGCAGGACTGGGCGAGCAAACCCAGAGCACCGCCTGCTGTGAGGCCGCGCCCTTCCCGAGAGCGAGCCGGCAACCCCCGGGCCGCCCCAGACTCACGCCGGGCCCCTTGCAGACCCTCACACACTTTGCAGAAGGCGGCACATCTCCAACCTGAGTGGTTTGGGGTTTCTGGAACTCGGACAGTTGAGGTGAATGAGGAGACGATCAGGTTTGGCAACACCGAGGTGTGCGAACCGGGGGGACAGGATGGGTTTACGGCATGGCGTATGCACGGTCACCCAGAGAAGACTCTGGAAAGATCCACGCCCATCTGGACCCTTCACCAGACCCACACTGGTTGCTAGGCGGTGGAACCATCTGGAAGTCCGGCGAGGGCGGGGCTGGCTGGTCTGATGCGCACAGAGGGCCTTGCCCCACCCCCTACTGACTCTGAAGAGGGGCAAAGTGACCGCTTCCCCCGTCCCATGCTGCAGGTGACACAGCGAGCCCGTAGCCACCATTTTGTTTCTGTGCAAGAGGTTGGTGAGTGACTTTAAAACATTATCAACACACAAAACTGGAGGGGATCTGAAGGTTGATGACAGCTGATCAAATACGGCGGAGGCAGAGCCCCGGGGCTGGTGCTGGGGCAGATGTGGCCCCCGGGAGTGGCCACCACGCTCCTCCACTTGGGGTCAGCATCCTGTCACGGCCGGGCCAGCGCTCGGCGAACAGGTGACCCCTCGAAGGGAATGGCACTCCTCCCCCTGGGGTGGCCTCCCGCGGCTGCCGGGCGGGGAGCTTCGGGGCCGTGAAAGGACATCGTCGCCCGAACCCCGACAAGACGTCTCATGTGTGTGTCTATTATGTACAGATATAAATTAAAAACTCTATTTATTGAACATATACAAATAAATAACTTATTTTGAAGCAAATCCTTTCACCTAACTTTCTGATCAAATCTAAGACACCGAGGGGAACACATAACATCGTGGGAGCCCCCGGGTGGCGGCCCCGCCCTCCGCGCGACCCGCTGCCGATGGCTCGGTGGAACCAGCAGGATCCGTCTAAGCTTGCGACCCTCTTTCAAGGGCTGATGGTGAGGAAAGCGAATGTGAAACCTGGGGCCTTTAGACATGGAACGTGTACGCCCGGAGTCTGAGGACCAGGGTCCAAATCCCGGCTCCCACAAACCCACGGGGTGAGGGTCCCCGAGCTGCCTGGGGTCTCCCCGGCTGTGCGGGGCCGCAGTCAGGGGCACGGGCCGCTCACGTTTTCCCTAACAGTCGAAACCTGCTAGCTGCTTGGGCCAAGTTGGCTGTCAAGCAGGGTGACCCGAGCGCCTCACTTTGAGAAACCTTATTGGACCAGAAGGCAGCAAAAATCTACAGTGGATCAAACTGTTTCCTTTTACAGAAAATCAGCTTCGTAGAATGCAAGGCGGCCGAGCTTCCCACACAGACAACAGGACAGGACTCCTCCCGACAGCACCAGGAAGATGGGCCCGGAGGCTCTGGGGGGCGTCCTCCCTCCATTTCCTGGGGGTGCTAACGTGGGAGGGGGGCCCGCGTCTCTGCTGGGCTCCGCTCCAGCCCCCGCCCCCTGCTGGAAACTGTCCCCTGCGCAGGAGGCTGCTCACCCTCTCTACAGCCAAAATCACACGCGGCCACGTGGGCCCCGAGGGCCCTGACTGACGCTGGTTGACTCCATGCCTAAGGAAGGCCTGCAGGAGAGGGGCCGAGCCCAGGAGGGACTCTGGAGGCGTGCCAGGGGAAAGCACGGAGACCGTTTCTCGCCTTCTATCCCTATAGTTGGTAGGGAAGCTTCTGGATGAAAGGCTCGCACCACTAGGCTCCTGCATCTCAGCAGGAGGCGCCCCCCACACGTGTGTGCCTTGTGCCCCTGAATCCGTCTGCAGAGGGACCCTGGCGTGACCGACTCTCATGTCATCTGGGGTTGCATCTCCCCATAGCTGAGAATCCCTGAGAGGGTCCCTCTGGAGGCCCAGCAGAGTTAGGGTGCGGAGACCCGGCCTCGGCACGCCGGCCTGGGAGCAGCCCTGGTGTACTCGCGCTCCGGGCCTGGCTTTGCAGGCGGGGGACGGGGGCCCGGGGAGCGACTGGAAGCTCTTGTCCTGCTCGGGATGCTATGGTTCTGTGGCCGAGCGACTTCCAGAACCTGCTTCCCTCTCTGGGGATGGGCCCTCCTGTGAGTGGAAGTCGCACCGTCATCCGGTGAGGCCACCCATGCTCTGCAGGTCACCTGCAGGTTCTGAGGGGCAGGTGGGGTCGGGAACACTGGGGAAGGGGAGGTGGGGACATACACTAGTGAAGCAGCAGAAACACTCTGCCGCCTTTCAAAAGCAGTACAAATAATAAAATATGATACAGAATCTCTGAAAAACCCTTAGAGCTAAGTGCAACACACGCTAAAAAAGAGAAGTTTTTAAAAAGTGTAAAAAGAATGGCAGCTTTTCACGTCATGGTGACAAAAGCATTTGTCCAGAGAAAAGACAGTTAAAAGGTAACAGATGCTTCACAGCTCGGGTTTCTCACGCGCCCGCCTCTGGTGACGTGGGGGACGGGCACGTGGGGAGGGAATGCCGAGACACAAGGAGGGTGAGCTGCTCGGGACCCCGGCCCTCTCTGCAGATGGGCAGGGGGCCCCAGGGCCTGCGAGGGGCCTCAGCGGGGGGCACGGGCCGGTCACCTGCAGTCCGGGGGCGGGGACGGGGGGACACTGGGGAAAGCACTCACTGAGCTCGGTAAAAAGATGCAGCTTCTCATCTGCCAAAGGACTCCTCTACCTCCCTTTCTGCTCCTCAACAGAGAGAGGTGGAAACCCAAGTGTTACAAGTGAATTTCTTTAGAGGGGACAAGTACAGGAGCAAGAAGACACGTGGGAGGGTCTGGGCGCTGGTGGTGTCGGGGCTCAGTCACAAACCCTGGCGTCCTGCGTGGTGGCCACGCGGGCAGAGCTTCCTGCGGCGGTGGCGGCGGCGCCTGCGAGCAGGGCGTCCTGTCGTCCCTCTACGTCCCGTTCTTCAGCTCCCATTCCTAAGTATGGCAAGAGGAAAGGCATGGGTCAAAGCGCAAGGTGCCAGGAGACAGGGCTGCACCCGTGGGCCGTGTGCGAACTGGTACGGCGGCCGCTCGGAAGTCTGGGAATCACCATCTGAGCCGGGCATTAGATCAACGAGGGGACCATTGTCCCAGAGCCGAGAGGCCAAGCCCCGCCCCTGCCCCCAGCCGCGAGTCCCATCACTGTTCTCAGGAGTCCCTTCCTGAGGCTGTGGGCACGGTTCCTGGACCCGCAAGCAGGGACGGCTAGGTCCCTCTGGGAGTGTGGCTGGCCTCGGCGTCGCCGTGCATGAGCCTGCCGAGACCCCGCACCCCGCGTTTATCACAGAGAAGTGGCAGGAGCTGCAGTCCCCAAGCCGGTGGCCGCCGAGCACCCGCGGGACACACAGCTCGTGCAGGGGCTGCAGCAGCTGAACCGTAGGTCTGACTTGACAGGAAAGAGACCAAGTAAGTGAGACGCTTTTCCTGCCCTTCTCATCTGCAAACAGTCAGGGGGACTGCACTGACAGCTCCAGCCCAAGACTCCGACAGGCAATACGCGTCCCCCTCACGTGTGCTAATAGGTACAGGCCCAGAATGCCCCACGCCTGCCAAGAAAAGGAACAGAAATACGCGGCAGCCCGTCCTTCCCCAATTGCAATTGCCAATACACGCGGGCTTCAAGCGCGTGCCGGGGAGGACACGAGGTCTCGGATGCGTCTGCAGCCACGGCCTCCAGGGCCACCCCGAGAGCACGCCAGGGCGCTGCGGGGCTGCCGGTCACTGTGCTCCCCGACAGAGGCCACCTCTGTGAGAACCACAGACTTCTAGCCAGTTTGGACCCGGTTCTGAAGCGCTCCGGGAACAAAGGTAACGACAGCCACGCAGGGCCCAGAGGCAGTGGAGGGAGGCCGCCCGCCCCCATACCCATCAGAGCAAATTAAATTCATCTGATGAATTAATTCTTCCAAAGTGTGACTTTTCTGTATGACATGCTTGCAGTTACTACCGTCAAGTGTTTGCTTTGATAACTATAAATGGTTTTTAAGTTTTTGGAGCGCTTTAAGTTCTACATCAAAGCTTGTCAGGGCCGATCCCATGCGGAGCCTGGAGACCACAGGGGCCCGGGGGGGTCATCGTGCGCCCCCAACACCACTGACAAGGCGGGGGGCAGCACTGGCTGGAGGAGAGTCTAGGCCTGGACTCTCTGTGAAGAACCCCACTCCAGCAAGGAAAACCCAGGTGCGCCCAGAGCTGCTGCTTCTGACACCGCCTGGTAAGTGCCTTGCCGTGAGGTTCCGGGCTTTTCGCCTTTGAAAACGAGGCCCCCTGAAGGAGGCTGGGACTGTGGGGACCTGGGAGACAGCACACGGCATCTCCCCTGTCCCTCCCACGGTGGCCAGTCTGCCGCAGGGCAGGTGTCCCCACCGCGGGACAGCGAGCTCACCTTGGCCTTCCGCAGTACGTGCCCCCGGCAGGGGGAGCCGCCCGCCGGCTGGCTCTTCCTCAGCACGGCCGCACTGTTCACTGGCACCGGGCCCTCGGCATCGCTGGTCTCGCAGCTGGACATGGGTGAGCTCTCCAGAGTCCGATGCCTAAAAACTGGAGACTGTCGATGCAGAGAGAAGACCCCGTGTGAGGTGTGGTCTCCAGGCCCGCGGCGTGTCCCAACGGGACAACTGCTCATTTTAAAGAAAACACACGGGTTTGGGGAACAGGCAAGAACGGTAACAATAATGACCCCACGTGGTCAGCACAGGTTCTGGGAGCACCTTCTACTGGTCGGTGACAGACTGGACGGCTAGTGGTGCCGCGGGGTGGGTAGGGGGCCCCGCCCTGTCCCCTTGCACCCTCTGCACCCTGCTTTGTGCCCACAAAGAGCTCTATGTCTGCAGCCGCCCTCGACCACCGGGCAGCACAAGTCTCTGGGCCCGTGGCCCGCGCAGCGTGGCCCCAGCCCGACGATCCTGAGGCTCCCAGCCGTCTGCAGCACATGCGGGGCCCGGAGGCCAAAGGAAGACATTTTCTGAAGACTTGAAGTGGAGCGAAAAGGCCCACCCCGGCCCCCCCAGGAAGGTGCAGGCTCCCGCGCAGGCAAGAGCACTGGCAGTGAGCCGGGCCGCCCGATGAGGCCCCGGGACCACACTCGCTGCACAGCGTGTGACCCGGAGACGCGGGTTGGGTTGTATGGCGCACCGTTGAGCAGAACATGACAGTGGGTCACTTAGGGCCCCTACCGGGGGCTGCTGACCCTGAACACCAAGCAGCCAGCTTCACCCATGTTCTGGTTTACTGGGAAATGCTTCTGGGAGGGAGCGCGGGGCGGAGCTGCTGGCAGGAAGGAGAGACCTCCTCTCCCTCTCTGGCAGAGGCCGCGCTGGGTCCGCGAGGCAGCGCGTCCCGATGAGCCACGTTCCGGGGATGAGGTCTAGGCGGGAAGTGCAGGGAGCTGCCCGTTCCAGGACAGAAGATGGCAACGCAAGTCCCAGGAGGGCCCTCCCACGAGAGGGAGCCGCCAGGCCCCACGGTCTGGGTGGGGAGGCTCAAATAGACCCGTCCTAAGCCTTCGGAAGGACAAGCTTGGCTATTTGGGCCAAAAGAGAGAAGACCTGACAAGTGGGACCCAAGATGGGGACCTTGGGGGATACGGAGTCACCCCTGGAAAGAGGGGACCCCCGAGGGAATGTGGGGTCATCACTAGAAAGGGGGACCCCCGGGAGGATGTGGGTCACCACTAGAGAGAGGGGACCCCCGGGGGGATGCGGGGTCACCAGATGAAGAAAGTAGGTAGCTTGGAGAGATGCCTGAAATCGGAGACAGGGGTGAAGGAGGGGATTTGTAGTTTGGAGGTGACCTTAGGGAAAGACGGTTCAGCGAGTGGAGGAGAGAGCAGGTGAACAGGACACTGTGGGAACTGACAACAATCTTAAAAGATTAATTCGGAAGGGGAGGGGTAGAAGGTAGGAGGGCGGCTGCCGGGGGTTGGGGGCGGGGCCAGAGTCCAAAGAATGGGTAAGGGCTCAGAAGGGAAAGAGTGGGGAGGAGAGCCTGGGATGGCAGGAGACCCCCAGGGGGTGGTGCGGCCACCCCTGCAGGAGGCCAGGGCCCGTGGGGTCCACAAGCCCATGTACCTCCAGCACAAGCCCCACCTCCAGTTACAGCGGACCTCACTGTGCCCAGTCCTGTGCAAGCAGGATGCGGAAACGCCGGGGGGCCAGCCCTTGCACGCCGGCTCCCGGCACACCTGCCCACCCTGCGCCCCGATCTCACAGCGGGAATCCACGTGGACACTCACGTAACCTGCGGCCTCCTCCCTTGCCAGAGTACAAGCTCCACGAGGGTGCCCTGTGCCCGGGAGAGTGCCCCTCACCCCACAGGTGCACGGCCTGGGTACGTATGCATAAGTTGTTGAATGAACAAACGAATGAATACACGAGCTAACAAATCCACGGATGATGAACCCACACGTCTTCGGCCAGACACTGTGCCAGGAGCTGTTACAGATGCAACAATGTCATTATCCCCATTTTGCAGATGACCAAGCGAGGCCTCGGGAAGGGAGGTGACCCCAAACCCTGCCTATCTGACCCCCGAGCCTGCTTTCCTACAGGCTGTGGCTTGTGTTCCAGGGTCTGGTTCTTGCTGCTAGATCCAGCTCTGCCAGGCGACGGCTGACTCTTCAACGTCGAGGGATGGCCGGTGGAGAGGGACAGGGGTTGGAGTTCCTGAGCGGGACAGGTGTAAGGCGGGTGGCAGGATTTCAGGGAGGTGGGGGCGGAGGGCTGCGGGGTGTCCCTGAGACCAAGCCTGCGTCCAGGGCTGCCCGGCTGGCCGCTGTGTTTAGGTGGCTTCCCATCACTTCTCTGGGCCTCCGCCTCCTGGTTTGTAAGATGGAAGCGGTGACATGTGACTCCCCAGGCCCCAGGGACTGTGATAGCATTGCCACGAGCGAAGGACAGCAGTAACTTCTCAGTGACCGTTAGTCCAACGAGAGTGAAGGTTAAGTCACTGCAGGTGGTAATTCGTGCTGGAAAGTGATTCCCCCTTGTTCTGTGAGATCCGAGGGGGAGGCCGTGTTTCCTGCCTGTGTTTCCCGGCCCCTGGCAGGGTTCCCAGGACGTGCTGCACGTCTCAATAAAATCGGCTACATTGGATTAAGGTCTCTAGCTAATGAACTGGAATTGAATCAGGACATGTTTCAAAAGGGATAAGAAGAGCTGTGCCTCTGATCAGCGGATCGGAGGAGGGAAGGGAAACGGGCTCATGTGCCCACCATCGTTGCATGCACGGAGAGAAGCAAATGAGGCGTCGGCCGCTCAGAACACAGCCAAGAGTGCATCCGAGGCCGACATGTGGCTGGGTATTTGCTGGGCGGGCGCAGACCTTACCTGCGGGCTCGACGTCCCCGACCTGGGCTCGATGGCCAGCCCCAGGGTGACCCCGCCAGCCAGGGCCTTCTTCAGGCTCTCCGTGACCTCCGTCAGCTCGAGCTCTAGGTTGACGCGCTCTGCCTCCTTCTGCTTACACTCCTCCTCCAGCCTCTTCAGCTTGTCTTCCAGAACCACCTGGGTCTTCCTGCCTGAAACCCCGCAGACACACTGTCGCTGCAGCCGTGGGCAAGGGTCTCGGGACGGAGGACACACACTGGGCCCCCTCACAGGACCCCCGCGGAACTCTCTGGCTTGAGCGGCCCTGACCTGGGCCCTTTCTACAAAACTCAAGTTCAGCTGTTCTTTACAAGAGCTGAGGCCCTTTCTGACCACTCCGCTCTCCCTCAGCTGGAAGACGACCTGGAAGCCGGAGCCCTTGATTCTCACAAATCCCAGAATTCTAGGCCCGGACCTCCATACGCTCACCTGAACACACGGACTCTAACTAGATGGCCTGCAGAGGCGCTGGGGACTTGAGAAGTCTGGCTATTTTCCTGTTCTGATGTTCCCACCCGCTATTCCTGAGTCTTCTCTCTCTCGCCCGTAGTCGACTACAATAAGCTTGCACCCCCAGGGCTCCACAGCACACTCACTGCATGCCTTTTATTTGAAATGTGTTTCAGTGACGCAAGGAGGCAGGTCATGTACCCGCTGCACATGCAGGAAGACGGATTCCGAGGGGTCGCCTGACTTCCGTGCGTGGCCCTGGCCTCTAATGCTCACAGCATAGGAGCTGGTCTAACCTCTCTGCATCTTCGCTATCCTGCAAACTTGAAACAGAAGAAGGAAGAAACCCTCCTTCTGTCTTGTTGGCCTGGAAGGTCCCTAACTCGGCCTTTGGTCCCCCTGCGGGTGGCCGGACACCACGTCCCGTCCCTCCTATGGGTTATCTCCCACCCACTCAGCCTATACCTAACCTCCCACACTTCAAACTCCAAAAGCAGTTCCTGTCATAAAAGTCACTGAGGTGCAAAGTCCGGAAGGACCGGAAGCACTGACGGACTGTTTCTGGTGCAGGCGCACCAACTCCTCCTTCCTGGTCCTCTGCACCCCTCTGAGGCCTGCCTAATCCAAGCCTGAAGAGTGGGTCTTGCCCAGGATAAGAGCCAGTCTTGAGCTAAGGTGACTACATCAAACAGGTCCATCCCCAGAACCAGGAATCACATCCCCAGCTCCTGCCGGCAAGAACAAACAAGCCTGAGCCAGAGACACCCCTCTGGTCCCGACTCGGTTCTCCGACGGCTGCCTTCGGTCAGACTTCCGCTTTGAGAGTGTCTCTGCTAACCTGGCCTATTTCCCCACTCCCTTCCAAGAATTCAGACACTGTCCCTTCTCGGGGCTCGGAGGGCTCCTTCTGCCCTGCAGAGACCTCTTACCTGGGCTCCTGAATCTTACTGTCCCTGTGGACTGTCCTCCTGCCAACAAGCCCCCAGCTGCTTCATCAGACACATGACCTGAAACTCCTGAGCATCTCTGTGCTGACACCTGAGGCTGGGACGGCTCCCAGGACCGCCAGCTCCACGAGCAGGCGAGCAGGCTGAGGGGCAGTCCCGGCCTCCTCTTGCCTGTTCCACGGTCCCCCCGCGTGGCACCTGCCCCGGGCTTACCCGCAGTGCTTCCAAACGATAAGCAGCACCACACGGGGAGATGCAGTCTTATTGAGGTGAGAGGCCGTGGGCAGAATGGGAGGAAATCGAGGCGCTAACCCAAGGAGGTACCCAGGCCGGCTGGAAGCGCAGCCCCCCACCCCCGTACCAGCGTTCACTTCAATGGCGGCTCTCAGGTCTCTCCTCTCTTTCCGGAGCTGGGCCAGCCTGTTCCGCAGGGTCTCCTTCCGCTTTAGCAGCTCCTCTTCTTTACCCTGCAACCGCTTGGCGTCGGCTTCAACCCGGTTCTTGCCATATTTGTACTGGTCAGCATCTTAGGGGGGAAAAAAGCAGCAAAAGAAAATTAGGTTTAACCACATAACAGGCTAATTCATAAAGCCTGTTTAAAATCAGCCAGTGCAGAGAAAGAAACTCTAATCTGGTTATTTCACTAGTTCAGTAAGAAAAAGAACAGGACCAGTTTGAACAGAGTAGAAAGGTGAGTAGTTCAAATTTCCCAGTGCAGTTAAGAAAATGAGAATAGAACATGAGGACGTCCCTTTAACTCCCTGTCCTCTGAGGCAGTGGGGCTGGGATGAGCACCCTATCATCAACATCGAGGGTCACCTCTTTCTCTGTTATTTTTCAGAACGCTTCGGTAACACGACCACCCCGGAGCCCGGTGCCCACGCAGTCTGGCTCTGGCCGACCTGACGGCAGCTCTGCTCTGTCCCCTGTGCCGCGGTCGGTGCCCGCCAGCAGCGAGCGCTCAGACATCCACTGAGTGAGCGAGTGAAGAACGGAGAGCTCGTGGAGTCCTCGCAGGGTGGCGTCCGGGCCCGACCGGCTGGGTCAGAGCCCCAGCTCGCCACGTCGGCCGCGTGACCTGCAGCAAGGCCCCTCGCCTCTCTGTGCCTCAGTTCCCTCACCTGTTACGCGGTCATTCTCAGGGCTGTGACGAGGGTCAACTTAGTGTTTACGAAGCACTCGGAGACAAGCACAAGATGGGGATGCCGCCGCTGCTCATTAAATAAAAGGAATGAGTGAAGAAGAGGAAACCAGTCCTCAGGAAACCCCTCTGAGATTTGGCCAGTGTCACACCACTAATTGATGTCACCTTAAAATCCCCACCCCAAGCTCCTCTCCTCTAATTATGTTGGCCTCTTGATAATACTAAGTTAGAAGGACCCTCTCTGGAAAAAGACCTTGAAGAGATGAAGACGTCACAGGCGTGACGGAGGCCCACCGATTTCAGAGCTTCCACTGGGCAGAAGCGTGGGGTGAGGGTTCCCAGTGGAGGCGTGGGCCAGGCAGGCAGCCATGGCTCTGGGCCGGCAGCTAATCTCCTGAGCCTCAGCTTCACCCTTTATAAAGCAGAAGTGGGAAGGCCTACCTTGAGGTTTAAAGAAATGTGCTATTTGTACCTAAAACCCATCTCAGAAACCATGTGATGCCTGGGGCAGGGTGGACCCTCCCTGGCAGCTCTAATCACTGTCGGTGACAGCTGAGTCCCCAGAGCCCTGTCCACTCAGAGACCACGGCCAGCCACTTCCAGCACCCGTCCTAGATGAAGTCACCGAATCCCGCAAGGCAAACCGTCACGATGGCGATGCAACCGTGTTTATGAAGGCAGGTGCAAAATCTTCTGTCCCCAGTGCACCTCCCTTCACTAAAAACAAACAGAAAATGCACACACAGAGCATGATGTTAAAAGGATCCCAGCGTGGGGATAACAAAAGGAACAATTTGAAACAAAAACACTGCTATTAGCGGCCAGGGTAAGGATATGTTCCATAGACGATGTCCAAAACCTGTTCACCTCTTTCTGATTGGAGATGCTTTCCCAATAAACCTGTATGTAATAACCTATAAATATCCACATCTTTTAGTCCCCATGCAGTCAAGCCCATCCAGTCTACAATGCAACTGGTTGAATTCAGCAAAAACACAGAATGCAATTATTTTTCTCTTTTGTCACCATTAGATGTCACCAAAGTTAATAAAGATTCCCTATAGAAGGTCTCATGAAATAAAGGAATAAATCACCTAGGAAATGAAATGAGCACAGTAGCTGGGAGAGAAGCTATGGAGAAGAGATCCCGTGAGGTTCGGGTTCTGTGTAGCAGAGCTTTTGGGCACGAGCTCTTTCCTTACCCCACCCGGCCCTCCCCAAACGCATGGCACTAAAATTTTAAGTGACTATAAATATACCCAATTGCATCAGGGAAATAAGATTTGCCAGTAAGATGAGGTCAAAGTAAGTCATCACAAAGTAAGTGATCCAACTAGCTTCCGATCTGTCTGCATGAAATGCATGTTTGAGGACGAGGGAAGTGTAAATAAGCGCATGGACGGAATACAGGTTCCCTCGGGGCGGAGGTCCAAGGCTCGCCCGTGCGTGTGGCCAAGGAAAAGGCCGGCCTCTCCATCCCCATGTGCTCTCAAACTGAATGCCCATCACGGTACCAGCGGGCCAGTAAGTCAAGGAGGGGTGACTGACTGCAGCCAGCTGGCTGGCCTCATCTTCACTGACGCGGAGACTGGTCTACCAGCGACATGCCGCCAGATTCAGGAAGTGTAGACACGACTTCCCCAGAGATCCTATCAAACCCCATCACCGGAGTCTAACTCACATCCTCCTCCCAACCCACGTAGGAGCTCCCAAACCTCATAAAGGCCTGCGGATCTACCTTCTCCGTGAGCCCAAAGCAGCTCGACGCCAACGGCCCGCCTGCCTGCGCAGCCCGAGCGGTAAGCTGAGCGCCTCACGCAGGGTCCGAGCTGCCCGGCCGGCCGAACGACCGGGCCCCGCCACCGGGGCTGAAGCAAACACGCCTGCGTGCAGGGCTGTCACCTAACACGAACCCATCTGTGGGGCAGGAAGGGCACCAGGCGCTCACTCGGGCGGGCCGCGTCCTCACTTGCGTCTTGCTGCTTCTCTGCTCAGCCCCCTGCCGGACTCGGGGCGTGAAGCCGGGTCATCCCTCCGGTTCCGTCACCGGCCGGCTGTGAGGCACGGGGGTACCTCGGCCTCTCAGAGAGGATTTCTGCCCTTGCACGATGGGGCAGGGGATAACACCTGCCTGCTCACGAGGCTGGAGAAGGAACAGGAGCCTGTCCAGATCAGCTCGCAGACCACAAGGCGCGGCAGGATCGCACGCCCCTTCTCGACCCTTACGCTGCTCTTGTGCTTGGAGGCCCATGTGGCGCCTCGATTCCTCCAGTCCCAGAAACCACAGCAGCCACTTGTCTACACCTCCCACACGGGGAGCTGAGCTTAGAGCGTTTACACGGCTCAACAGAAGTCACTAAGTCCCCAACAGATCAGGGACCCGAAGCCCCAGGCCCCCTGCACCTTTATACAATGGTCATAAAGGCTGGGTTAAAAACCGTCATCCTTCTTCAATCCGGCAAGGAGGGAGGGTGATGATGAAGAGTCCCCTCTGACGGCCTCACCTCTGCAAACCACGCCTGAAACCAGAGCCAAGAAGCTGAGCGATAAACTTACTTGAAGATGTTCGCTTCACGCCGGCTGCCGAATCCACCTTTTTTTGCTGGCTGCTCAGAGTCTTCCCTTTTCCCGGAACCCCATTGGAAGCTACTGGGGGCTTTTTACCCTTCAACTGTTGAAATAAACACGTAAGAAAATTAAAAACCAAACAATAATTAAAAAAAAAAAAACCTTTCTTTTTTTCAGTAAATTGTCTCAGTCCCTGAGTCTTTCATATAACTAGCACACACAGGAAAAATGAAGGGAGTAGGAAACCAGCCTGGTTTCCAAACACTGAGCTGCCGTGGTTTTGCTGCGCAGGTTAGGCAGGTCTAGCACTGAGGTCCAAGGTAGGTGGAACGTGGACGTCTCCAGTTGGGATGCAATAAAAGTTATATAGATTTCCATCGGGAGATCATAAATGCTCACCAAGAAACTGGCACAGGCAGTTGGGTATCCAAGAGCATTTGGCTGAGATTAGTAAAAGTCTGTGTTTCTAAAAGTGAACAGCTTTTCTTTCCAGGGGATGCTCTTTAGGGGAGCGGCATGGCTGAGCAGCTCTGCAGCTGACTGATGTCCTCACGGGACAGAGGACTACCTTCTGATTCCCTGACGGGTCAGAGGAGGGAGGCAAGGGGAGAACACAGGACCAGTATGAACGGGGTTTGAAGTAGCCACAGGTTCTTAAAACACATGCGATAGCATGTCTGCCCCTCTGCGGCAAGCCGACAAATGCCTGTATACCCTAGCTGTGCCATCCGTCGGGCTTGGTGGCAAGTGTTGACGGTTGCTGTTGCTGTGGGCCTCGCTCTGGGGAGCCAGACCTGCATTCAAATTCTGGCTCTATGAGTTGGGACATGCTGAGCGAGTCCTTAAAACTTTCTGAGCTTCCATTTGCTCATTAAAAAATAAATAAATAAATGAAGATACCGAATCCTCCCCAGAGCATTCCTAAAGAGGTCAGGTGACACCAGACAGGTGTGGCATACTGTAGGTGCTCAATATTTGGAAGGTGTCTCCATTAAACAACAGGTGCCCTATCAGAATGACCAAATGAGCACGGGAAAACTAAACGTACTATAACTCATCTTACAAACACGTTCCTACTTAAAATAGTAAAAATGAATAAAAACAAGCACGTAGAAACAACATATCAGATCATTCCAAACTAATCTGGGGACAATCCAAGAATGAAGTGGCGTATTTCGTTCCATGACTTCTACCTAAGAGAACCTCAATGCCAACAAAAAAGTAAGTACGTGTTCACTTAGTGAATCTTCAGAGATCTGAGCAGCTGTGGTTAAAAATCAGAAACAAACAAATCCTGTGCTGTGGTCTGATGGAGTCTATGGGCTGGGGGGAGGCCATGCGTTGGGGGGAGCTGCCGTAAGCCACCACTATGTGAAACGCTAGGACCCTACCAGGCACTCGGTGTTTCCTAAAATTACCCAAGAAACGGAGGGAAAAGAGTATAATTTAAAGTGTACCCATCTGCTTTATGTTTGCAGAGTATTCTCATGCTATGGCGCTTGGATTTGTGTGCCAAGCACAAAGCATTCTTTGGTGGAAAGTGCGTGAACACACAAGATTAGCATTTACACGGAAACGTCATTGTTTGCCGTAACTGTGGGGTACAGAGCAGATGGCAGTTCAACCCCAAGGTTATTTATCATTCAATCATAATCCAAAATCCTCATTACCGTCTACTCGGTTTTAGGCATTCCACTTTCAGACTCGATACAGAAAAATCCTGTAGTACCCTGAAAATCCTGCTTAACGTGTGAAGATCGAAAGCAATTACTACCTGGAGTCCAGCATTGCTCGTGTACCTGTGACAGAAACGAACCTTCTGGAAAGTTTTATTGTCCCTGTCCTTTTTTTTTTTTTTTAAAATCTTTGGCTTTAGTCAACGTAACGCACCAAATTCACTGGGGAATTTTCCAAGAATAGAAAGAGAGCCAGATTTAGGCCAAGAAATACAGTGCTTCAGCCACGAACTAGTTAGGGGAGCTTCATAAGCTCCTGGGTAGCCCAACGTTGATTGCATTTGCAAATTCTATTCTGGTTGAGGCAAAAATCCCACCGCACCCTTGATGAGTCTCGTCTGCTACAAGAAGGTGACTACCCCCTGCGGGAGGACCGTGATTCCGACAATTCTAGAACAAGACGGAAGGAGATGCTGTACCTGAGAGCTGAGCCCGAGAGGCGCCCTCCCCAGAGAAGAGGGGTTAGTGGGAGGCAGACTGCATGAGGGAGGGTATTTGTAATGGTTACAGGACAGTTTGTCCGGAGACAGCCTAGAAGCCTTTCTGTCAGCAGGCGGGTAGCGCGCAAAGATTTTCGGAGACGGCAAGTTATCGTACAGGACCGCGTGATCATAAAGCACCTCTTCTCCCAGGCCCCTGGCACAGGAAGCAGGAGGGCGGTCTTCGGGGTCCCACTGCAACACACAGCTTCGTCGTTAGTGCTCTTGGCCACAGAAAGCAGAGATTTTAGCATATTGAGACATTATTAGTACCCCCAAAACACGTGCACGTACCCCACACTGGTACCGATAAAACGCACACAAATACACACACACAACAAGTAGGTGGACAAGGGTTCTACTTGGAGAGACTTCAGCAAAGGTTTCTTTTTTCCTTAAATCATTCCCAGGGAAACTGGCTTAGGAAATTTTTGTTTTGTTCCATTTTATTTTTAAGGCAGAGGGAAAAAAAAAAAACTGATTTGACATTTCTTTCCTTAAAGAACCGGAGTTTGGAAGTCCTAATCCAGAGAGCAGAAGCCACATGACGTAAGAAGAGGCCTGCCAGCCCGGGGGCCCCCGAAACCCAGAGCTCTGGCTGTCCCCAGAAAGCACCTTGCTATCCCGGCAAAGCACTTTCATTTATAGTCGTGACTACGTCCTGGATGTTGTTTGAGGCGCTTCACAGTTGTTGACCCATATAATTCCCACGGGAATCTCAAGAGGCATGGGGAAACTGAGGCAGAGCGGGGCTCCTCACCCCACAGTGCGTTGCCTCCCAGCTACAGGCTCCCCCAGGGGAGAAAGCACCTCCTGAGCCTCCCCGTCCATCATGCAGGCACCGGGGACTTGGGTGGCATGGGTGACCATCAGCCTGCACCCGGGGGCCACGCTCTGATGCCTGAAGAAAGTGCAGCGACCCAAACACAGTCAGTTGGAAGAAAGAAATGCAATCATCGTAGAAAAGAGGACGTTTCAGCATATAACTGATATAATGGCGTCGTCTCAGCAGGAAACCTTTTTACAAAGGACTAGAATAGCTACAGGCCACTTCGGAGCATGGACTTTAAAGCATAAATGAAAACCTAAAGTCAACAACCACAGCCAGAGCCCTTTCCATTTTAAAGGTCTTTCTAAATTGCTTTGCATTTACAAAAAAAGAGAGAAATATTAATTCCTATGTTATGCTTATTTTACCCTATTTTTATATCCTTCCAGCCGCGTCTCCTTCTGCCAGACTGTAATTACAGCCTTTTGTTACAAAAATAGGAATGGTCTGAAATCTCACTGGAGGAGCACTTCTGTCCCTTTGCATCCCCTTAGAGGTGTCTATTTTTGTGATATGGGGACCCTCCTACCATCTAAACACAGCGGCCCACACGCACAAGCCCGGATGGGACAGCCCCATGAGGATGACCCACACACGGCTGTCCAGGGTGATTTCCATGCTCTAGATGGACAATCCCCTCCCCAAAACCAGAGGACCAAGTCACATGGAACGCTTAGAAAACAGAGACTCCGTAGAGGTTTCTAGATTAAAAGCATGGCAGGAGATCCTTTTGGAGACTCACTTCAATCTGGTGCTGGCATCAGGGGGACCCTGGGGGTAAGGATGACTGAAGTCGATACACTGCTGGACTGTCAGGTTTGGGCTCGTAACACCGAGAAAGGAGGCCTTGCAAAGGAAGGACTGCCTGGAAATGGAGCCTGGTGTGCATGCGCACAGTGGGAAGACAGGCCTGAGCTTCAGGGAAGCCCTCACGAGGCCAGCGAGCCACAGACACTGTGCACAGGACCTCACATGTTCGACACCGCCATCGTGCGCAGAAACAATCGCTCACAACTGCTAAATGCAAAGCCCTTCCAGGATGGCGGGGTTTTATCTCTGAGACAGAGGATGCTGTGGGAGCGCTAAAGAAAGCTCATTCCTGGGGATGGCCTGAACCTGCGTGACCCACTCCTAGGGCATGGGGGGGGGGGCGAGTAGTGCCCGTGTGGGCCTGGGGCTTGTCCAGGCGCTCAGCCCGCCCTGCGGCTTCCGTGTTGAAGGTAAGGAAGAAGGGAGAAAGCCCTTTTGGGAAAAGGGGCACGAAGGGGCCTTCGGGCAGGAAGGGCCAGAGACAGGTTTGTGTGTTGTCTGTCCAGCAGGGCTGGTGGCAGAGGCCGAGGGCCCAGAGCAGCAGAGCGCTCCGTGAGAACGAGTTTGGTGGCTGGGCCTACAACGAGGGCAACAGCTGCTCAAGAGGAACTGTGGTCGCCCAGAACCAACGGAAGCCAGGGCAGCCAGGGCCCACCCTGGACGTGGCTCGGGCCCAGGAAGACGCACAGAGACCGCTCGAGATCCTGCTCTCACGGAGGTCACCATGCGGCCTTCCCTAGTGGGTGGGCTCAGGGGAGGAGGGCTGGGGCTACGGTGGGCACCAGGAGCCCTTCAAACTCTGGAGACCCCGGTGGCGGTGGGGATAGGGGCCAGGAGCTCATGTTTTTTCACTGGGGCAGGACTCCTGCCCCACCCCAGCCCTGATCACCCCAGCCTCAGACAGGAAACCATCTGAGGGACTTGCAGCCAGGGTGGGGTTGCGCAGTGCCTCTGCTCTGACCCCTCACCCACGTCCTAGCACGGGCCCTAACGTTCATGTAAGTCTGCCAGGCCTGGTTCCCGCTCTGCTCTTGCTCCCCTCCGCCCCTACCCCCACACCTGCAGCCCTGCTGGACTAGAAGGTCATTATCCCTAGTCCAAAGCCCAGGTGCTAGGGGACGTGCAGAAAGTCGGGAAGGAGGGAGAGAGGATGGGCAGGTAGGGATGAGGCAGGCAGGGAGGAGGGGCTGTGTGATGAGGAGAAACCCCCTTCTGCAATCCAGTAAGGAGCCTGCAGACAAATCCCGGCAGGAACCCCAGGGCAGGCCCAAGAGGGTGGAAGGAAGAACACCCATGACAAGATGTCCAGGACCCTGAGGACACATGACATACAGCGCATGGTAACTGGCTGGCTACCTCTGACCCAGACCACAGAAACCTTCTTTTCAGTCTGCTTCTATTTCTGAGCCTGGGGAGTCCTTGCTCGACCCCCGCACTTCCTACAAGAAGTCTGTGGTCTCCCGGTTCCTGCCTCGGGCAGGTATGGATTTTATGACCATGGAAAACAGGGAGCTGATTGGGGACATCCCTCAAAGTACTGAGAAAAGAATGGGTGAGCAAAACAGCAAGAAAAAAATCTAACATACTTTTCAAGTTTAGAAAAAACCAACAATCAACACATCCTATGCCAACCTTTGAAATAGATCTTGACAGATGCCCACTTTTTTTTTTCTAATTTAGTTTTTTTTTTATTTTGTTTTTTGTTTTATTTTTTTGACAGATGCCCACTTTAAGGCCACCCAATACCAGGGGACCAATGGTAGGCTGGTTTCTCAAGAGCCCCCCACGAGCCTGCAGACTCGGTGGGCCTCACGCCTGGTGGCCCGGGGATGGCACGGGGCCTGGCCCGGGGAGCGAGCGGTATGGCCTTGGCCGCAACAACACGCCCTTTGTGATGTGAGTTCTCTGAGCTCTTCTGCAAGCACTGACTGCTGGGCGGTAGCCTCTGCATGCTCTCTCTGGATGTGTCCGAGTTACAGACCCTAACGTGCTACCCTTCACTCGTATTTTGGGCCGTGCAGAGATACCTAGGTGATGAGCAGGACGCTGAACGACAGTCCGGGTCCTGGCGTCGGGTTCCCTACTTGTGCAGATGCAGAAGAACAACTGGTCAAAACCAAGCGCAGGAGGGAGGGCGTGCAGGTTTCATCCTGCCCCAGAGCATGGCGAAAGCCCTCGGGCTCCCGGCCTGAAGTCGGGGGTCCCGGGTTACAGGCAGGCTCCCACCGCCCCATGTCTAACGCACCCGAGCCCGGACCAGTGTAAGCAGGGTGCACTCACCGAGCCGTTAATGCACGGGACGTCGTCGTAATGCAGCGCCGTGCCGCTGGGGTGCGCGTAGCCGTTGGCGGTGCTCCCCAGGTACGGGTTGGCAGAGATGCCGCGCCTGTTCATGAAACTGCGGGAAAGGAAGTGCGTTAGACGCCCCCAAGCAATCCAGAGCCTTCCGGGAGTCCAGCTGGACGCTCAGGGCCCGGCCGGGGGTGACGGGGGACAAAGCAGCAGCTGGCACCCCGGCAGAAGCGGGGTGTCCGGTGAGAGTGCCGAGGACGGCGCCGAGAGCAGCTGCCCTGCAGGACTGTGGCAAGGACGGTGGTGCTGTGCGCTGGACACGACGCGCCGCCTGGCTGTCCTTCCGCTCCTTGTGTGTACTGCTCATCGCCACCTGACGTGTCGTCTGATTAGCTCATCCCCCAGAACGTCAGCCTCAGGAGAGCATGGCCGTGGTCACCCTTGCTCCTTCTGGACCTCAAGTGTCTGGCCAGGAGGCTCTTGGCCAATGCGTGCTGGATGCAAGGACGTGCCAACGGCTGACTCGTGAAGTTACGTTTGTTAGAAGTGGGAGATGTAAGCGCCCAGGGAAGAGAGAACTCAGAGAGCATTTCCTCTACACTAAAATAAAGAAGTAAATAGCTAAACTGAAATAGTCTGGAAGTATATAAACTTTTTTTTTTTTTAATGTAGGCTCCACACCCAGTGTGGAGCCCAACGCAGGGCTCAGACACAACCCTGAGATCAAGACCTGAGCTTCAGTCAAGAGTTGGAGGCTTAACCAACTGAGCCACCCAGGTGCCGCGCCTCCCCGCCAAATGGTATTTTTAAAAAATTGTGTTTCTTTGCAGGATCTTATATTTCTGTGATAACTAGATGCATAAAAATGGGAGGAAACGAAACTGGTAAGGGCAGGACAGGGAACGAGGAGGTCTTGGGGCGAGGCCAGCCCCTGGTTCCCTGGAGAAGCAGAGGAACCTGCGGTCCAGGGGGCCTCTCCCCGCGGTTCTGAGTGCAGGCGTGCCCTCTGCTGGGCGAAGGCGGGCACGGCAGTCCCGCCTCACACAGGCTCTTTCATGTGTTAACAACGGACAAAAACTTCCAGGATTATTCTGTACTCACAGTACAGATAATTATGTAAGGAAAAGGGAATGTGTAGAAAAGGAACATGCGGGGCGCCTGGGTGGCTCAGTCGTTAAGCGTCTGCCTTCGGCTCAGGTCAGGATCCCAGGGTCCTGGGATCGAGCCCTGCATCGGGCTCCCTGCTCAGAGGGAAGCCTGCTTCTCCTTCTCCCACTCCCCCTGCTTGTGTTCCCTCTCTTGCTGTGTCTCTCTCTGTCAAATAAATAAAATCTTTAAAAAAAAAAATTAAAAAAGAAAAACATGCAAGAAGGAAAGACAGAAAAATTTAATCACGTAAGTCTTCTGCCACAACAGAGGATTTTTTGTCCTAAAATATATATTTAAGTTTTTCTAATGTGAGCGTCTTGTTTGAGGGGTTTTGGGGCTGAGGCACCATGTGCACGCTGCTGCACCCCCCGCCGTGGGCGGTCCGTGCCCGGGCGTCTGGAGCCCCAGCAGCAGAGGCCGTCACATGCTTGCTGTGGGGCACCGTGCACACTGCGCAGGGACGGCAGGACGGAGCAGGGCCCACCAGCGAGGGGCAGGACGGAGCTCAGAGCGGACATCAGCAGGGTGCTGCGCGTCACGGGGCGTGGGGATGAGCGAGGTCACAGGCGAACGGGCGCCCCAGCTGGAAGCGGCCCGGGCCTTCTGGGGAGGGACCCACACCCCAACACAGGGGTCCCCGTGGGGCCCTGTCTGCGGACCAGGCCCCCGTCCTCTGCCTGGGTGCAGCAGAGGCTTCAACCACATATAAAAGTGGAAAGGCAGTGAGAGAGCCCAGGCCACCCGTTAAAAACGTAAGCCCCTCAGAGGAAGCACACGTACTGTGTGAAAATACAACGTAAGGTCTACCATCTTACCGCGGCCGAGTGTACAGTTCTGGGGCAGTAGGTGCGTCCACGCGGCTGGGTGACCGGCACGGCCCTCCACCCCCAGCGCTTCCCCACCCCCCGCCCCGCCCCGGGCACCTGCCCACACCTGCCTCCTGCCTCTTGCCTCTGTGCATCGGCCACAGGAGTGCACAGACAGAACGCGTCCCCTTGTTCCTGCCTCATTCACCCAGCACAACACCCTTGAGGTTCATGCCCATTTTAAGGGGTTCCTGTGAGAAGGCGACTCAGGTTGAAGGGTCCCTTCTGGTCTGTCCGCTGCCCTCTCTCTGCCCACACTGGTCCACAGCCTTTTAGTTCCACCACTATGACTATAGCCTGCTCACGGCCGCTTGAAAACAGTCTCAGGAAAAGAAATTCAGAATGTGTCCCTTGTGTCATATAATCTATGCATCTCATTTAGAAATAGGCTAGGTCTTGGGAAAACAGATTCCAGTGTTTACCGTTATTGATATTCCTAAATACACTTCTCCCGGGAGAATTTAAATGACTATTTCTTCTTTTACTGCCTTCTTCCCAAAATACACCACTGTCTTCTCCCCCTCAGACATATCCAGCACACAGACACTTCCCCCTGACGACCTTGAAAGGATTCATTAACCAGCTGCCAATTTGCATAAAAGCAAAAATTAATTTAATCTCGGGACATTTATTACACTGGCAAGCTGCCATATTTTATATTTTGAACATCATTTGCTTGTTAAAGCTCTTCTCTCAAGTCTTATACACGTTTAGCTAGAGAACTGGAAAACGAAAATAACCTTTATTGCTAACTAACATTTATAAAGATTTTAATTAGTAGCAAAAATTCCTGTGGCCGAAAACTCCTTACGCATGTATTTTTAATAAATAATTTTTCAATACTGCAATCTATGCTCCGTTCTCAAAACCAGGACCTTCCCACATTTGGTTTAGATTAATACTCATCTGGAAAGCGGAGGCTGAGTTTTGTTCTAGGGGAAATCCTGTTATTTGGGCTGCTCTAATGTGTGGTTATTAGTTGGCTGATTACAGCTGAAGACACACATGCATGAGGAGGGGCTCCATGATCTAATAAAGTTCCAAAGGAGCAGTTAAAAACCACAAACTCCTTTCTTTCATGTTGCTCTAGATGTGGAGATTTTGCAAAACCCGGTTTATGGATATTACATTTCTTAAAAAGCCGCTTGATTAAATGTGCTCGTTTACTGTGTGTGCTGAATGATTAGGGGGTTCACTGCAATCCACGTGCACATGGCCGACGGGATAGGGTGTGTTTATGGAAAAATTATGAATAGGAACAGAAGAGTCAGTACTTGACTATGTCACCCTGATTCGACACAAAGGACAGTCCGTAAGCAGTACAGGGAGTCTAGACTTTAGGAAACCTCTAGTGGCACTGGAGATTTTCTGGAAAGAGTCGTACAGACATTAATCTATGTCGTCAAGCCTATTCACCTGAGCTGGGCATAACATGGGGCTCGAGCCCTCCTAGGAGCCCATGTTCCTCAGCTGGCCCCAGAGCATCCCAGCCAAGCACTACACGTTCCTTCTACGGCACCGCTCGAGAGACACACGGAGATTGCTCGAACTCCCCCGCACACCACGCTCGTGTGCAAACTAGATGGTGGAGCTCACGGTAAACAGGCCAGCGTCGCTGTGGACACTGGGTCTCCCCCTCACAGAGCTGCTGGTATGTTCATCATCACAGGCGGACGAGACAACTCAATCACCTGCTTTGTTTCCAGGCGCCTGTCCTCGGCTTCAAGTGCAGACTCTGCCGATGAGGGTAGCAGAAGCAGGGGTCCAGGGATTGCAGACAGGAGACCAGAGGAAGCTCCAGATGTTGCCCCAGATCCTGCCTCCCTTAGCCTGGTCTCTACAAAGGGAGCTGAGGCCCTGAAAGGTTATAGATCCCTTGTCCAGACTTTCCACTTAGTAAATGCCACGCAGGACCGGAGCCCGAGTTCCCTCCTCCTCATCCAGCGCCCCTCCCCTCACAGCCCAGGGCACAGGCCTTACAGACCAGTACTATTACGAAAGCAGTTCTGGCCTTTTGGGCCGCCTGAATCTCAAATGCCCTCAGGGTCTGTGGACCTAACCTCGAGAACTGCTGCTGTCATTATCTTCGTTGTCATTAGGTTACAGAAATACGGTTCAAAACAATGTTTTCATACAAATAAGCCTTTTAAAGAAAATAAAACCACAACTTAAGTTTTAAAAGTACATGACTGATGACCTTGAACATTCAGCCCTCCTTACAGCAGATGTAAATCACTTGTTGCATAGAATTGTCCCCTTAATACAGGGGTCAGCGATCTAAGGCCACGGGCCCCATCCAGTCTGCGGCGTGTTTCTGCAAATAAAGTTTTGTCGGAACACAGCACACGGGTTCCCTCACCCACGGTCGGTGGATGTGATGGCAGAGTGAGTAGCTTCAACAGGAAACGATTGGCCCCCAAAGCCAAAAATACTTACTGTCTTGCACTTTACTGAAAAAGTTCACCACCCCTGCTCCAATAGAAAACATGGAGGGAGGAAGTGACAAATATTTCAGCAGAGTTTGAGTCAACATAATACAAAAGGGAGAGTCTTTAGTTGTTCCTTCCCCCCGAGTCTATGCACACAAAAAGTTAAAAAATTAGTGAAAGAAGAGCGCTGTTTGGCTTCAGGGCCACTTCACACGGGTCTTACCAGAAGGTCTGTTTGGCCGTCTGGATGACGTTCGCAGACGTCTCCACGTCGATGTAGTCGTAGTGCAGGGCTCCGGGGTCTGTGGAGGACCCCGTCTCAGCCAGCAAAATCCCAATCCATCTGCCCATGTCCTCAGAAGAGGAGGTCTGGGGAGGAGAAGGGAGAAGCATGCGTGCACTTAAGTGACGGTAAGGGGCTCACATTCCCTGCATGTCTGCATAGACACCGTGTAGTAGCAAAGCCAACGCGACCAAAAGCACGTGAGGGGCATAAAGAGGCACGGAGATGCCGTCCCAGCCTGAGCGATGCGCTCATACTGCGTGCACGCTAAGTCTCGATGCAGGAAGTTACGGCATGATTTCCACCCAAGGAAACAAAATCTGAGTCCTACGGTGCCGTCCGATTACTTTGGGGAAGGGCAGCGGGTGTGAGGTGTGGGAATTGCTGCAGGGAGTTAAATCTCAGCTGAAGGAAGTTGCCTAGAAAGCGTCATTAATTTGGCAACAAATTCTGGCCAGAAGGAGGAGCCCCTCCAAACTGGGCCTGGCCTGACCTAGAAACCCCATGGGACCCACACCTCTGTGGGCTCCAAGCTCTGTCCCCCACCCCGTGGCCCTTGTTGGGGCCTCCTAACCTGGCCTGAAATGGCAATCTTAATTCTCTTGATGAGATGGTACAACTTTCTTTCCTATCTGCTGTGTGTATATAAGTGCAGTCATGCTTTATAGTCCCTAGCTGCTTCATGCATGACATTTTTAAGATATTTGAAATGGTCCCCACCCCAAATTTGATCTGCTGAATGTGCCAGTCTGAAATATAGCTTTAAGATCCTGTTCATTAAATTTTTAAGTCATCCTTGTGACATGATTTGGAAAATCAGAAATTTTACATTTATAATGGTATTCAAAACATTTGATTCATCAGACTATGATGTTTAAAGTTTAGGGTACATTGAGCTATTAAGTGCATGAGTTAATGGAATGTGAAAGAAAAAATATTTTCATTAAAATTACTAATTTTCAATATAAAGAAAGATCTATTTTTTAAAGATTTTATTTACTCTTGTCAGAGAGAGAGAGAGAGAGAGAGCACAAGCAGGGGGAGAAGCAGAGGGAGAGGGAGAAGCAGGCTCCCCCCTGAGCAGGGAGCCTGATGTGGGGCTCGATCCCAGGACCCTGGGATCACGACCTGAGCCGAAGACGCTTAACCAACTGAGCTGCCCAGGTGTCCCAGAAAGATCTATTAAGTTTAGCTTAAAGACTTAAAGAAAATGCTGGCATATAGTTGCTCATAATATGTTCTTATAATTGTCTGTATTTCTTTGGTGTTGGTTGTGATCTCTTTCATTCATGATTTTGTTTATTTGGGTCATTTCTCTTTTCTTTTTGATAAGTCTGGCCAGAGGTTTACCAAAATGAGGTTTTATATTTACAGCCTTGACAAGTTGAACAGAGATCAGAATACATGTAATTGTAAATATCCCCAGAGCCGTTTACATGAGAGAAGCTATTTTTCATGTGCTCACACAATTGGCCAGTAACAAATCCCTCCTAGCCAGTACTGAGTGAGGCCCCAGGACAAGCTGCAGGGACTCCAGTCATGTGCCTTGCAGAGGGAGAATGTAGCCAATGTTCATGGAATGAAAATGAACTCATTTGAATACTTGGGTAAATAAAAGTCACAAATGTGTTATCTTCACTGGTCTTTCTGTCCTTCCCCAACAAAATCTGCAGTCACGATGTATCTATGACTAAATGTATACTGATGTGTCTGTTACTACCCTGTCTAAGCATTTTTAAAAGTATTTTAACACACTATGTAACATGGGATTGATACAATTACGCTAGAGCTCATTAATTGTTTTCTTCATAGTTTATAGAATTTTCTCATAGGCTTGTGGAAAAAAAACCCTGTGATGTTGAACTGAAATTAGAGGTTATTGGTTATGATCTCATGGTTCTTAATACAGAAATAGATACGGATGTGGATGTGTGAATGCACATACGTGTGTATATGTATGTTTACAAATACGTACACGTACATAACATATACACGTGCGTGAATACACACACGCACGCACATGCACACACACCTATTTCTGAGTCCCACCTGGAGGAACCCACTAAGAGCTCTCTGGAGAAATGGCTGAGGACCAAGGAAAGGTACAAGATGAGCCCAGAACATCTTATCAAAGAATGGCGGGGCCCGTGGTGTCTTATCCCAGGGACATAGCAAAGGCCGCAGGGGTGAGTTTGAAGGGCCTTCTGCTGACCAAATCTGGGATGATTCCACCAAAGTAAGTCATGACAATAGAGCATTATAATCACTGATTAAAACAATATTCTCTGAATCCCCACTGGTATACATACATAAAGGGATTAATAATTAAATGGGAGGAGCGGGAAGCCTTCCTTACAGTAGATGTGAACTAATGTGTATAGAGGGAATGATGGGGTTTCAAAGTCCCTATTTAGCACCTGTCATTATAACGACTGTTTCAGGGAAGCGTCATCAATGGACGCTAACATTAGCAGGTGCAGCTGTGAGTGATAACGGGGTATTTACATAGATGGCCTCAACATACCTTCCCATATGATGCTTTTAAAGACAAAGGGAAAGCCCAGTAAGTTTGCAGCGGGGAAACCGCGCAGACACCCTGCCCACAGGGGAGAAGTGGACACTGGTGGCCATGGGGGGGCATGACAGGTGCGACTGCCGGGGGGACGCGCTGTGACACCCACCACCGGCTCCGGCGGGGAGCCCACCTGGAGCCCAAGGCAGGGAAAGAGCAGATGCGCCCAGACTAGGGGGCATCTACGCAGTAACTGGTCTGTACCCTCCGCACGTCTCCACGCCATGAAGCCAGCCAGCCGGAGAAAGAGACAGCGGCTGAGGCGACACACAGGCTGGGGTCTCCTCCTGCCTGCAAGGGACACTGTCCAGCTCAGAAAAGCCGGTTAAGATCTATGGATCAGATTACAGGGGTGTGTGAATGTTAATTTCCTGATTTTGATAATTATATTCTGGTTTTGGTAAGGGAATGCTTTTGCTTTTAGCAAATTCGCAATGAAGTATTGAAGGAATAAAGGGGCAACACAGCTGTAAAAGGTTCTGAAACTTCACACAGGAGAGGAATGGGGGAGGGGGGAGCGCAGGAGACCCCCCACACAGGAAAATGTTATTATTGGGGGATATGGATGGAGAGTGCATGGAAATTATTTCTGATATTATCATGAATTTCCTGAAATTATCTCAAAGTAAAAGTTAAAATGACCTTAGAAAACATCCAGATTACATTTCCTGGCTGGTGCACTGCATTTCGTGACTGAGTGAGGCAGCCTGCCTGTGTGTGTTGGGTGGTGTGTGTGTGTTGGGTGGTGTGTGTGTGTTGGGTGGTGTGTGTGTGTGTGTGTGTGTGTGTGTGTGTGTGAGATTGATGACCGGGACATGGAGGAAGGGGCTGCCCTCCCTCACAAGGACTGGGGGGCCCTTCCCGCCTGCGGGCTGCGGGTGCACAAGGGTGCCTTCCTCACCAGGCTGCCCCCGGGTCTGCCTCTCTCCCTTCCGGGATCAGGCATGCGCCAACTCAGACCTCCCCCACCATGCCCTCTCCCAGGGCTGCTCCCGAAGCTGGCCCAGGAGACCTGCCTTGTTTCACATCAAGGCCACAGTTTCCTCCTTTGTGTTTTTAGCTGTCTCCCCTGCACCCACCCTACAGTTTTCAGCCTGCATAAATCTTACTAAGTACAGACTCTTGCCCAATGCTCACGTTTTATAGGTGAATCAAAAAGCCCAGGGAGAAAATAAGACGTGGTGTGATCCCAGTGGGGGCAGAATGAGGACGGGGGCCCAGGAGTGTGGACCCCAGGCGGTCCCAGGACCGCGAGTCCACAGCCGGCCGCCTTCCATCCTGGCCAGCCTCGCAGGTTACCAGCCCATGGGACGAAGAACAGTGTTAGTCTTTTCCCGCCCCCGCCAAAAATAGTTGTTTCTGTGAAAAGAGCCTCCGAAACAAACTATCTCCTATCAAGACTTTCTAGACGGCCTCACGGGCCACCTCGATCCTGGCCCCAAGCCCCAGGCTCGCTCTCTATCCATCTAGCACCACGGTCGTTTGGCCTGTGGGTCTACACCTGAGTCATGGAGCGCACCCAAGCCTGTGCAGCAAATCTAACGCAGCCTCGTTTCTGCCACTGACGCAGCCCACGTCCGCGAGCTCTGGACGTTCACAGCCCTGGAGCTTGCACACAGGTGAGTGTGCATGCGAGTCTGCGTCTTAGTCACCATAGTGTAAATGAACAAAAGATAAAGAAAAGGAGGTCTGAATTCATAGTGGGCAGAAAATAAATTGTGTAATAGGCGGAAAGTAAAATTGGCAGTTTTCAGCAGATAGCTAAGAAACCAGGTTCAATTGCTTTTCTGCTTTAGTGAAGAATTTGTTCCAGAAAAGCAGGCAGACACATAACAGATGCACACAAAGCTGAGGGCGCTTCAGAATTAAAGGTGTTCTTTCAGTTTCCATGGGATTGGCACATGAGCCACGGTCTATAGGGTTATCTAAAAACACCTGTTTCGTCTGTAAAGAGGAACATTCCAAAGGGCAAATTAAACAAACACCATCGATTCACAGGTGGGCCATAGGGGCAAAACGAGTTATTTTTCTGCCACCTTTAGGAAGCAGTGCACCGTATGGAGTCGCGTAGCTCATCTCCACGCAAAGGCACGCGGAGGAAAGGAAGCCGGGCGGTGGGCGGGTGCAGGGCGGCCTGTTCCACCAAGTAAGAATGGGCACCAGCCCGGGGAGGAGGAGACAGAAAAGGCCAGCAGAGGCCACCACGGTGGGCAGGAAGGACACGGCCAGAAGCCACGGTGCCCCGGGGAAGGATCTCGGAGCGTGGCCACGGGCGGCACCTTACCTCCAGCACGGCCACCTCCTGTCCGTTGCGAAGCAGTCGGAAAGTCAGGGGGTGTTTGGAGTCCAAGCCCGGGATCACGTCACAGCCACGCAGAGGAATAGAAACGATGTGGGTCTTGAGATCGGTCCTGTCCTTGTGGAAGATGAGCTTGTTATCCTTGACTCGGCACCAGCGTTCCCGCCAGCGGCTGTTGGAGAGCACGTTGAGGTAGCCTGTGAGGGGGCCGAGGGCAGACAGTCAGCGCATGGAAGCCGGAACCCCACACGCCTTCAGCCAGCTCTGCAGGCTCCTCGTGAGGCAGACAGCCCACCCCACAAGCCCCTGAACTCCTGCAGTTTGAGGATTTTGTCGGACGGGTGAAGCCCACCCAGTGGGATGGAAACCCCATGTCTCTGACCCTGCATGACACCTTTACCGCTCTGGGGAGATCTGTGTACCCCTGCACGTGGGATCGAATCGTAAGAACAGTGATCGTCATTTCTAAAAAAGGAAATCTCAAATACGAGAGAAACGACCGCTCTCGTTTGCCACAAACCGATGAGCAGACGAACATACACAATGTGAGCTAACGAGGCACGGGAACCAAATCTCACAGGGCGGCTGCCCCTCGTACCCTGAGGAGAAGAATGCCCCCTGCCTTTGAGACGGAGGGAGGCAGTGACATGGCACAGAAAACTCAGGTCAAAAAGGAAGGAATAAAATGAGGATGTCTTAAGTCATCAGCCACTTTTTCAATTCACACATGCGTGCACACGTACACACATGCCCAAAGGGTTTAGGAGGGTGCATTTTGCTTCTCTCCGTGTCTCTAACACACTTAGTTTTTGCGTCTTACACACGTCATTAGCAATGGGTAAATGCTAATGGAATCCCATAAAATAAAACCCTGAACACGCAGGTAAGTTACAGGGCTTAAGGATGCTTTCTACATGACAGATAAATATTTGCTCAATGAATTCCCGAGGTGAACACATGAAGTGGAAGTTTTCATTTGGCTCGGCGTGACATCCATTCTACCGATAACCCCTACACGCAAGGTGCACTGCTTCTCCTGGAACAAAAGCTTTCACCTGGGGCCTATGTTGCTGTATTTATAAGAGAAAAAGGGGAGAAGCCAGTCCACTGGCTCAAGTGCCTGGGACCCAAGTTCCTTGTATTTTCTAAGTTTAGGAGGGAGTACAGGGAGGAGAAGAGAGGCTGGGGTCCAGTCAGGGGAAGGAGGTTACTCCTGACGTGTGACTATTACAGGCCACCCAGCAAAGCCTGACCTGAAGCTATTTTATTTTATTTTTAAAAGATTTTATTTATTTATTTGTCAGAGAGAGAGCACACACGCAGGGGGAGTGGCAGGCAGAGGGAGAAGCAGGCTCCTCACTGAGCAGGGAGCCCGAAGGAGGGCTCCATCCCAGGACGCTGGGATCATGACCTGAGCTGAAGGCAGACGCTTCACTGACTGAGCCACCCAGGCGCCCCTTTGTTGAGGAATTTAAGCAATAAGACCTAAGAGGATAGCCGACTTCTCGATAACAGTGACCAGGTTCCTTGTAAGCTTGCACGTGACTTTCTACTGGAGAACTTGGCACTTGGGGCCACTCTGGCTCAGGTGCACCCCTTCGCAGTGTGGAGGGGGCAGCTACCGAGCACGCTCCACTAACCAGGGGGATGCTAATCTCTGGAGCAGGCTAAGGCACTCTCGGGATATCTTCTTCCCTGACTGAACCCAGCCCAAAGTCACCAATGCTATGAATTTCTTGACATTTGAGTCACAAAAGGAATGATTATATTGGACAAACCCTCGTTTTATTTAGAGCATGACATCATAGGAAATTACCATGTCTTAATGCCTTTCTCAGATTTATTTTCAGTTCCCAAAAGGGAAAAGCAAAGAGAAAGTCACAGGGGAGGAGCGGCCCGTTTCTATAAACAGGAAAGCCCACGGTAACCGGCCTCCAGTGCCAGGCTCACTCCCCTCTGCTCCTCTCTGAGAGGGGTGGCCTTACGTTCCCTTCTTCGGGGTGGGGAGCACAGGGAAATGACAGACAGCCCACTGAAGGCATCTGGAGTCACAGGCTAGGTTCCCATGCCCCTGACTCTCTGATAGGGCGGGTGCAGACTCACAGTTCAGCCGCAGCACATGGCTGCCACCAGGTGGTGCCCGAGTGCAGCCCGGCCTGCATACTGCAGGGACAGCCGGGGCCTCCAGGGGTCCTCTGGTGAGAACCGCACGCCCCACGCCAGGCTCACCCGCCCGCCCAGGGCAGTTCCACCAACTGCACGAGATGATTTCAATGCAATTTGATTTCTTTTTAGATCCCACCCATCATGTTAAGTGAGATGTTATCCTATCTTTGCAGTTTGGGAACGTCAGTTAGATGTTTTGAGATGATTCTTGCTCTGAATTCTAAGATGTCTCGCAAAACCATGGCAAGAGGCTCAAGGTTTCATGAGAGCTGTAAAAGTAATGTTAGAGACCCATTATAGCCTCCGCACCAGCTGCTCCCGAGTTCAAGCAGCTGCAGAAGAGCCGGCGGAAGTGGGGCCAAGCGTCCACGGAGTTCCCCTCTGTAGGGCGGGAAACGTGGCGTCTGCCTGCCAGGCTCTGGTCCGGCTCTTGAGAGGCCTCTCATCCCAGTGTGACGGCTGGTTTCACTCGCAGGCCTCGGTTTATAATCAGCTGGGAGGAGACATCCCAGGGAGACGGGGGCCAGGGATACCAAAGGTCACGATGCTGCCACCGGCCGAACCCAGTCCCCCCGGTGCTCAAACCCCATCTGACCATCTTAGGGGCCTGTCCTCCAACAGGCGCACGTGCCCAAGAATGAGGATGCCGACGCCCCAGGGCGGTGACTTATACCAAGAACGCTTTCTGCCCCCTTGATTGAAGTCGCCTGATTTTTTGTTGGGTAGATTGTGAAAGAAGGTAAGAGGTACAGAACTTCCCTGTATGTCCACTGAAAAACGCTACTGCCGAAAATGTCACAAAGTCACAGAACAGTCGAGCTAGGAGGGCCCTGGAATCACCCAGCAAGGCCCTCAAGCTAGCTCAGCTTATGCTGCCTCAGGGAGACCTCCACCCGAGACCTGGGTGTGCTCCTTCCGCCCAGCTCCTGTGCTCCCTTAGGACCCATGCCATGCACCCGCACTGCCCTTACATGGCCTGGACTATGTCCATGTGCTCAGGTTTCTTAAAAATAAGCACGTTAGGTGAACCAACGAGTAACAACAGCAACCGCTTACTGAGCATAAGTTATGGCTTAATTATTAAGCACTGAGCTTGGTGTTCATGATTTTATCTTTCAGTTTCCTTAGGAAAACAAGGTAAGTATGAGCCCGTTTCACAGAGGAAGAACCTGAGGCTCAGGCAGGTAATGCAATTTGCTTAAGGTAATTCATTCCGCCAGTGAGTGGGCTGAGCTGCTTGTCTGCCAGGCCCTGTGCTGATGGGTGCTGGGGAGCGGCTGGGGCGCAAGGTAGTTCTGAGTCTCATCCTGGAAGGCGGGAGAGAGCTGCAGAGTCGGGCTGAGACGAGACTGCCAGAGGCTCTGAGCTGAGCCGCACAGAGACTCGTGTTTCAGCCTAGGACCTTGTTTTCATAGACCCCCGGTGGCCTGGAGGGTGCAGAGAAGGCGGCCAGTCAGGAGGCTGGTGCGCTGGCCCAGCAGGGGACAGACGGGGCAGAGAGCGAGAGGACACGTGTTTCCTGACAACAACCGCTGGGTTTGTAGAGACACTCGTGGGCACCAGAGAAGGGCAAACAGAAGATCCTTCTGGGGCCTGGTGCACATCGCAGACCACGGCATGCCTGTGGCTGTGCACAGCGCTCACCCAGCTGACGCCCCCATCACGCTGGGCGTCGGGGCAGGAAGGAGCGGCGCTACGGGGGTGGCTGGGCTGACCCGGTTGGCTGGCTGGGGAGCTCACTGCCCCTCCCCGCTCCCCTTGGGGGTGTCTGCAGAAACCATCTCCTACCCCCAACAGGATTTTTATCATGCATCTGGAGTCCCAGCTGCCACATTGCAGGGAAGAGTGGATTTGAACCCAGGTCTCGGTTGCTCCCGGGAGCTCTCTTCTGCCTGCCTAGCAGCATGGCCCCTCCGGCCCGGCCCGCGGAGCTCTGCTCACAGCACGGGGACCGGGGCTGCATGGCCCCAGCTTGGCACGGCGGGGGTCTCGCGCCTTTACCCAGCTGACATTTTCTGCCTACAACTTTGCAGCTGTACCAAAATCACTGAGAACAGTCATCTCCCTCGTCCTTCCTCTGCCCCTTCTCTGGCCCCTGGACCCAGTGAAGACCTAGATGACAGTCTTAAAATCTTGTGGACAGAGGAAGTTCTCTTAATAGAGACAAAAGATGTCCCCTGAGCTGTTTGGTAGAAATCCACACATGTGTAATTATAGGCTCCAGATTCCCCCCTTCCTGCCCTCGGAGTGGCCAACTGTGTTTCTGAGAAAGTGCCAGCAACGGGATTTCCTGCAGGGCCTAAGCACCAACACAGGGAGGCTGTTTATGGGGGGTTATGAGAGGGCAGATGCAGAAGGAGGGGCAGAGCTGGGTCAGCTTGTGGGGCTCAGTGTTCTGGTTTGTAACGAAGGTCTGGACCCCAGTGTCTACCTTGCCCTCCACATGAATGTTGCTTTTCATGAAAGAATTTCTACTTCTTCCACTGACCTAGAGCAGTTTAAACAACAAAAACGAGGGGCTCCTGGGTGGCTCAGTCGGTTAAGTGTCTGACTCTTGGTTTTTGGCTCAGGTCATGATCTCAGGGTCCTAAGATTGAGCTCCATGCCAGGCTCCACACTCAGCAGGGAGTCTGCCAGAGAGCCTCTCTCCCTCTCCCTCTGCCCCTCTCCCGCTCATGCACGCATTCTCTCAAATAAATAAACCTAAAAAAAAAAAAAAAAAAAAGCCAAAAACGAAGCTAAAAAACGTGTTCCCTTTGTTGGATAATTCCCTCTTTCCATTTTTAATCCCTAACTCTTCTGCAGGGCCAACCCAGAAGGAGAAACAACCCCACACCACCCAGTGCTTCTTGCTGCACCAAGAAAGGCAGAGGCGGACAGGAAATTGCACCTTGGCATCAGCAGATTCATGTTTTTCCTTCTGCTGCTTGGTGCTAGAGCTTTGTGTGGTCTGCTGTCATTCTGCCCCTTGGTGCACCCCCACCCAGGGTGGCCAAGGCTCGACCAAGGACGTGACTCTACCGGGTCCACTGAAGTCTTGCGTGGGGCTTCCTAGAAGCACAACCGTCAAGGCCAGAGGGAGCTGGGACCTCCCCCGGACCTGCCCTCAGGGCGCAGCCCACGCCTGGCTCCTGCACGCCCGGGGAACCCATCCCCTCTGCGACCCACCCCCTCTGCCCGCCGCAGTGCCGACTCTTCTGTCGTCCTGGCACAGCTCACATCCCGGGACATGACGGCTGGTGAATTACTTCATCATTGTCTGTATGACCAACTTTGGACACTTGGGGCAGCGTAGCCCCAGATAAGGCCCGTCCCCTGGGCAGGTGGATGCTCACCGCCACACAGGGGTGAGCAGAGCGAGTCCGCAGAGGGAAGCGACCAGGGACCTGCTGGCAGGACATGGGGCACCTACAGCCCATCCTCAATTCCTAATAGAGGCCAAAGCCCCGTCGCCCGGCTTCCAGGGCTGTTCTCCCGCGAAGGGCTACACGGTGGCCAAGGAAATGGTATGGATGTGCAACCTCACCCTCCACCCCTCCCCAGCAGCCACCCTGCCCGCACCGCCACCTCGCTCGGGTCCCTGGGAGATGCTCCCGTTGCCCTGGTTTCCCTCCTCTTAGTCACCGGGTCCCACTGCACGTCCCTCCCTGTGACCACTCGTTCAGACCCGTCTCTGCCATGTGAGCGGAAGCCCCGGGAGGGCTGGCGCCGCGTTGTGGGCACCCACCCCGTCCTGGTGGGGGCAGCTGCTCGGAAAGGACTCCAGGTGACAGACTGACGATGGAGTGGTCCAGCAGGCTGCCCTTGAAACTGAGGTCTGAGACGCAGTGCTGCCAGGACGGTTGGTTTACTGTGTCAGCCCAGGGGAGAGCGCCAACTGTAACCCCACACGCTCCGCGCTCCTTCCTTCGCTCGCCAAGGCACGTGCGTGTGCCCCAGCTTAGAAACGGTTAAAAGGAATTTGGGAGCACTTCATAGGATCAAAGGAAGAATTTGTTTTTCATCTTGAAAGAACCTCAGAGATCATGTCAAACCCCCGCGAGATCTTTTATTAATAAGCGGTAAAGATGGAGTACATCTCGCACCATTCTGAGGATCAGCAGCCTGACTCGTGCGAGCCCACACGAAGCAGAGGCCACTCCAGGAGAGGCCAGGCACGCTCTGTCTTACCGCAGGTGGGGACGTCCTCCTCCGCGGATGAGGTCTGCTCATCTGTCGAGGGCTTTTTCTTCCCCAAGCCGATGATCTTGGTGATCTTCTTCCCAGTGACTTTGGACACGGTTCCCTTGGCCTCTGATTTGGAACTTTTCTTCCTCTTAACTGTCAAGAACAATGAAAACAAGAAAGTGTGTTTCAATGATAGACTTTAACTGAGAAAAAATAAAAATAAAGCATAAATCATAGTCAATTTTATTTTCCTCATTTTTTACTCATTGGGCACCTTCTCTGTGCCAGCTATTGGTGTTGACACAGAAGATAGCAAAAACAGGTGTTCTGAGGGAGCTCCTGTTCTAAAGTAGGCTGAGAGCATGCACACGGGTGTGCGCACACGTCCACACACACGTGTACGCGTGCACACACGGAGCAGCCTGATGGCGCCAGGCCCGGGCAGAGAGCTACGGTGGAGTGACACGGCAGAGGCGCTGGGTGGCGGGGGAAGCCTTCCAGGGAGGGCGACTTTGAGCCAGGAGCTGGGTGAGGAGGAAGCGGCTGAGAAGAACCCAAAGAAGAACCTTCTGGGCAAGAAGAGCATCAGCCAACACAAAGGCCGTGAGGCTGGGGGGAGCTGGACGGGTGTGAGGAACAGAAAGAGGCAGTGCGGCCACACCTTGGCCAGCTCGGAGAGGGGACGAGGGAGGGAAAGGGGGATGCGGGTCTTCCCCAGTCCCGGGAAGCCCTTAAGCAGCCCCTCACCCGTCCCTGAGACATGCACGTAGCTCTGCGCTCTCCAGAACTCTCGGCCCATTATGGTCTGCTTTTGCCTGCAGGGCATTAAATTATGAAGTCATGCCCAATATATCAAATTCACAAACACTGTGCCTCAAAACAATTTCTGGCTTCCTTTGGGAAACTGGAAGATCTGGCAACTCTGGACACCCTTCTGGGATTTCATGGAGATCAGAGGTGTGTCAGAGAGTGCACCCAGGACTGGGAGGCAAGATCCTTCCTCCCACAGCAACTCTGCAAAGGGACATGTCACTCATTCCATCATCCGAGGGCCATGATGTGCCTAGTCTTGGAGCCAAAGGGGAAAAGGCAACTTTCCAGACTGCACAGGACACTGGGGCGCTGGGAGGGTCAAGTGCAGCTTCACAACAGAGTGGGGTGGGATGAGAGAGGGCCTCCACAGCCTCCAATAACCCTCCTGGTGTCCCCATCTCCAGGGTGACTCCCACCTCCCAGTCTATAACCCACAGGGGGTCATAACCCCTTTTGAAAATGTCATGAGGCAGGAATTCCTTCCCCTCCTGCTCAGCCCAGCACAAGAACACACCATAAATAGCCACAGGATAATTTCAGAGAGAGGGGAATCGGGACGTGGGATTACAACCCCGGGGCCTCATTCCTAAAGCCCCCTGTAATACCGATGACTCATTCTCTCTCGGCGGGTGGGGCAGTTCTCTCTCTTCCTGTCCCACTCTGCTACCACCGGAGGGACCCCAGGTGCAGGCCCACATTCCCACCCCGCCCCAGTGTGTTCCCTGGCCCCACAGACTCTGCCACCCCAAGCTCAGTCACTTGGTTTTGACCCTTATTGCCTCTCTAGAAACGACAGTTGAAAGAAAAGAAGCCATGCCAAATTTCTGGGTAAACACAGTGTTTTTTCCAGACTGAATGAGGTGCCCCCCACAATCTCTGCGTTGAAGCCCTAACCCCAGCATGGCTGTATTTGTGATGGGGTCCCAGGAGGTCGTAAGGGTGGGGGCCCGATCTGGCAGAATGAGTGTCCTTTTTAAGAGACTGAACACAGAAGAAAGGCCATCGACGTGAGGACACGCGGGGGGAGGCGGCCGTCCGCAGGCCAGGAAGAAGCCTCCCAGGCAACCAGCTCTGATGGCAGTGCCCTCCGGGGCTCCCGGCTGGCCGAACCATGACAAATAAACGTCTGTTGTTTAAGGGCCCAGACTGGGGTGTCTTGTGAAGGCCTCGTGTGTGATACAGAAGCGGGAACACAGGAAGGCCCCTCTCACCCCTCCTTACACTCTCCCAACAGCCACCACCCCCTCTTTTCAAAGAAAGTGCCAAGAACCCGTTGTAAACTCAGCGGGAAGGCCCCTTCCCCCCAGTTACCACCAGGCATAGGGGTGTGCACCGTGGCCACACCAAAGTGAAAGCAGCCGTGCATGACCCCTCTTAGCTGTTTTGAGAGAGCGGTGAGACCATCTGTGACCACAGTCCCATTCCAGCTACGCTTTGCAAGGGTGGCACTCCCAGTGTGCCCTGAAGGCCCCCTTTCACAGAGCTTGTGGGGTGCGCAGAATTCTTCCCTGTGGCTCAAAGCAAAGAGGTTACGTTTACTTCCAATTCTACTCACATTTGCTCCTGTTGGGAAAGTACCTGCGGGACCCTGACTACAAAGAAAAGAGATCATACTTTTAATTCCTAGAAGGAGCCCGATTAATGCTTTGCAAAAGCAGAAGCAAGGGACTCCTTGGAAGAAAAAGCCAAAGTATGGAGGAACTTGAGAATACGTCACTGCTATTTTACTACACAAAGGCAGAATTCGGGACATGTAATAAAATTATGAAGAAACCCCCAAAACTCAGAACTCTCAACTGAAGTCAGAGCGCAGGAAAGCCACAGGGGTCCACACGTCACACCCCACGAGTGAGGGGCAGGCAGGGAGGGCGGGGGCCACCGAGGCAAAGCCCACTCCCAGCATCCGTAGGGCCATAACCATCGTCAGCGCGGACGCGCAGACACTGCCATGTAGCCCGCAGAGAATCTGAGTCACAACGTGGCTGGGAAAAGGGGAGCCATGCTGAACTCTCTCACGGCAAATAGCTCGAGAGTGAGCAGCGAGGATAGAAGCTAAGGTCGAAGCCAGGATGCACTTAAACTATCCACTTCCTTCAGCAACGACTTAGTGTCTGCGAGACGCAAAGCAGAACACTTGTGAGCTCGGGGTCACCTTCCTTGTGAAAAGGAAGCAGGGGAATTCTAGATAGAGGTGCGTTTCCTGACACAGACCTCCAGACATCTGTATCGTTCTGTGAACCTGATTTCCAACAGGGAGCCAGGGAAGAAATGGCAAATGAGAAAGGAGACCGGCCAGGCCGTGTCTGCCACGCCCCACGTCTGAGCAGGGACCTGAGATTGTAGGTTATTCTATTGCAGGGCAAAACTTAAAGATAGCTTTCCTGGCTTTGATTACACATTATGTGCCCATGGAAGACACAGATGATGCCTTCCCCTGAGTAACTTCCGATGGAGAGAGCAGAAATTGCACTCCGACACGACCGTGTTAGGGAATCACACGGGCAAAGGCAGAGACCATGACCTTTTGGGGTGAACCTTGTCATGTCACAAGAGTCCAGCTTACTTGGATTTCAAGATTCTTAGTGGCCTGGCTTGCTGTCTTGTTGAAGGGGACCTCATTTCAGAGCTGGGGGGTGTCTGTTCCATTCTAGCAAGAGAGCACAGATGAGCTGGGTGGGCAGACTGCTCCCCCGGGAAGCCAAGGTCCCAGGGCCACGAGCATATAGGCTGTTAACTCTGCACAAAGAAAACTCCACCACGACCCGCAAATCCTACCTTCCTCTTGGCCCACACCCTGGGAAGGAAAGTGAAAGTCAAGCCATGGACTGGGAGAAGCTACATGCAAGACAACATTGATAAAGGACTTGTATTCAAAATATATCAAGAGCTCTCAAAAGTCAGTAAATATGAACAAAATCCAATAAAAATATGGGCAAAGATTTGGATAGACATTTCATCAGATACATGGTTGGCAAAAAAGCACATCAAAAAGGTTCGTCATTAATCTTTAGGGAAATGCAAGTTAAAGCCACAATTACAGAACGCTATATACCCATTAAAATGGCCGTAATTTATGCTCAGAAAGCTGACTTAGAAAAAAATAATTCAAAATCCGAAAGCCCACGTTCACAGCAGCATCATTCACAAGGGCCAGAACGTGGGAGAACCCAAGGGTCCGCTGATGGATGGACAGATAAACACAATGTGGTTCATCCAGAGGATAGAATGTTATTCAGCCTTAAAAGGAAGGACATCCTGACACCTGCTACCATGTGACAACCAGCTCTCCCCGCTGCAAATTCATTTCAGCGACAGATCAGGTAAGGAAATGAGCTGCTGGGAGCCCAGCAGTCAGGATACATGCAGGGCGCCCACGCCTGGGGTCAGGGTTCAGTAGGACGGCGGGTGAAGACATGTGGGGCTCCTGTCAACCAAAAGGGCTTCTCTGCACTTCCGATGTGCAACTTGGGCCGTGCCGTCTACGTCACTGAACTTCCAAGGAGACTTGTCCCACAATCAGAGCCCACGGAGCTGGCCACGGCTGATTTTTGTTGTTTACTCTTGTTTTTGTGTTTCGGTGTTCGTGGTTTGGGCACGAGTAGAACTCACCTTGTTCTTTTCCTTCACACACAGCGACTCCATTCTCCATAACGCCCTCCCCGTCCGAGCTGGGTCTCTCAGAAGACAGCTTCTGTGAGGGTAAAAAGGATTAAGTTATTCTCACCATGGTTCGCACTGGCCGCGTGATGTCTCAGGGATCAGTCCCCAGTGGTCCCCACAGTGGAAGGAAGTGTGGCCAAGTCTGCGGCAGCGCTGGGAGGCCAGGGCTCAGGTACAGACCAGTGGCCAGCCGGCTTGCGGATAAAGCTTCAGGAACAGCAGAGGAATGGAGAACATGACACACACTCTGGTGCCTCATCAAGTAATTTTGAAAAAATATTAAGATTACAAAAAATATGCCCCTCACCAAGCCATGTTATCCTTCCAGAAGCAGAGAGGCCATCATCCGCTCAATTCCCTCCCGCTGCCAACCAGTAATTGGGTGAGGTCAGACATCTGCTGTAACAGACACCCTCCGAATGTATACACAGGGACAAGCTACGGTCGACACCGTCCAAGGGCACGCCCGAGTGCTTGGGATTACTTTAGCCCCGATATCTGGATATAGGGAGCATGATTAGGACCCTGAGCTGGCATCTGAAGAAGAGATGCTGCTTAGAGCTGGAATCCTCCGTTCCAGTGGGAGAACTGTGGCATCAGGGTGGAGGAGGTGGACTTGAACTCACCCCTCCCGGTCCCGCACATCATAGCCCAGCGCCACGGAGCCTGGCCGGGTGCTAACAGGACAGCCTTAGAGGCGAGAGATCAAAACGGCCAGTGCCCAGGGGGAACGGGATCCCTGACGTGCTCAGCAAAGAGGTATGGGGGCAGCCTGCCTGGAAAGCGGTGTGCTCAGCAGCACGAGTCAAAATCCTAAGAGATATTTCTACCGTCTCGTCTAGTAAACCAACTTCTGGGAGTCTCTTCTCAGGTAACAGAGACACAGTGAAGACTCGTGTGCGAGATGCCAAGGACTGTGCTGCTTTAAACTGTCTGCAGAAGGAAGATGGGCCTGAAATCAGTGGACTGCGAGTAAGCAGGCTGCCTGCTACAACGCGGGTGGGCCTCACCCAATCAGGCGACGGCTAGAACAAAAAGACCCCCCTTCCCCCACAAGAGGGGATTTTCCAGAAGATGCCTGCAGACTTCATCTGCACCATCGGCTCCCCTGGGTCTCCAGCACAGACCTACAGGGTAGATTTCAGACTTGCCAGCCCCCATCATCACATAAGCCAGTTCCTTATAATAAATCTCTTCAGGGGAACCTGGGTGGCTCAGTCGGTTAAGCGTCTGCCTTCGGCTCAGGTCATGATCCCGGGGTCCTGGGATCAGTCCCGCATCAGGCTCCCTGCTCAGTGGAGAGTATGCTTCTCCCTCTGCCCCTCACCCTGCTCCTGCTCTCTCTAATAAATAAATAAAATCTTTAAAAAAATAAATCTCTTTGTATGTGTATATATATGTGTACTTGTGTGTATCTGTATACATACTTACATAACTTTGCAATGTATTTAACATTTTACACCTAATTGTATGTACTTGATAACACAGACACACACACACGCCCTATCAGTTCTGCTTCCTGGAGAACGCAGACTAAAACAAGAACAGACACAATAATTCTCTCAGAGAACTTTATCAGAACATTGAAGGAGGCCTAAATCAGCTGCAAGGGCACTATTCCTGGGAAGAAAGACGCCCTTACCTTCTCTAGCTCTGTCTTGTGCACTGGAGAGATCGAGGGGGGAGGACCTTCTAAATCCGCCGGCCCGCTGCAGCCGCTGTAGACGTCTCGGATCACCTACAAGAAGTGCAGACATGCTTGAGGGCTCTCGGAGGCCAAAGCCGACATGAACCGGCAGGCATACGGTGTGGTGGGAAAATCTGTGGGCTCAAAAGCACCTGGTTTAAATCCCAAGATGCCAGGTGCTCCTTCATTCACTAGCTCACGCGTTCACTCACCAAATGTCTCTCCGATCCCAGTACTGACACAAGTTTCAGGATACGGGGAGAACGCAACACCTCGCTTTCATGGGGCCTGCGTTCCAGTGTAAGTTAGATATCACGGTGAGCAGTACCACCCAAGCACGAAGGTAAAGTAAGACAGCAGTAAGTGCTACAAAGACTGGAAGGTTGTGTTTAAGGAACAGGGAATGGCTAATTGACAGGATCAAGAGGCCTCACTGGGATGACAGGTAGGCTGGGAGCCAAATGCCCAGAAGGACGCAGCCACATGAGGACCCAGTGGAAAAGGCTTCCAGGCAGAGGGGCCAGCTGGTGCAAAGGCCCTGTGGTGGACATGAAGTGTTTAAGGATACCACCTGGCGCCGTGGGGCAGGAGGCAGGGGTAGGCCACCAGGAGGGTCACACAGGTCCGGTGAGCAGCTCGAGCCCTGGAGCGACAGGAGTGACTTTCTGGGAGGTGGTACAGTGCAGAAGCCAGGAGGACGGGCTGCAGAGCTCTACCGCCTGGACTTTCACCCCAGTCTTCACCTTGGGCAAATTTAATTAACTGCTCTGTGCTCCAGTCCTCCCGCCTGCAGAGCAGACGCAGTGGTCCTACCTGTGGGACGTACGTGGCCTGAGACAGTGCCTGAGACGTGGGGGGCACGCCACTGTCAGAAGCCGCAGACGGCACTGGCACCGTTGAGGGAGGACAGCAGACAAGAACTAGAAGGGAAGGAGTCAGGCTGTCCTGTAGTGGCCCCGGGGACAGAGGGGGGCAGTGCGGGCTGGGGCAACGGCAGGAGGGAGCGAACCAGCGGCATGCGGAGGATTCCGGAGAAGAATAGGCGGAGCAGGAGGGAAGCACCACCTCCTAGGCAGCTGGGTGCTGCCATTCAGAAGGAGGAGGCAGACAGAAGCAGGGGGAGGGGGAGAGGCGAGGCAGGTGAGTGCGGAGCAAAGCAAGCTTCCAGGCAGGGCTGGAACTAAACTAGGCAGTCAGGGGAGAAGAGGCTCGCTCACAGCCCAGGAGGGGCTGAGTCCTCATATGCCCTATACAGAGGGAGGGCAGACAGAGCAGAACGCAGGTCCAGGACAAGGACCAGAGCCGGTCGGTACGTGGAGCAGAGACAAAGGGGAGAGGCCGGTGCAGGAATGGCCCGGGAAGTGGGGGCAAACCAGGAGGGTGCAGCTCCCAGGAGCAGGGAGGAGGAGGGAGAAGCAGCGCATCAGCGCAGGGGCACTTCTGAGAAGCCCCTCTGCTGCGGGGGGGGGGGGGGGGGGGGGGGGTGACTGGAGGGGCTCCTGGAGAGGAGATGAGCAGAGGAGGAATTTCCAGAGGCGGCAGGGGGTGGGATCTGGAGAAGGCCAGGGTGTTTGGTGGCGGGAGTCTGAGGACGCTCCTGTCCGGCCTGTTCTGCCTCCTCAGTGAAAGGCGAGGCCAGAACATCAGCGGCTGGTTCAAAGGCCCAACCTTGCTGAGCCTCCGTTTCCTTACCAGCAAAGGAAGGGGTGTCCGGATGACCTGTCCTGCTATGTCAGGATGGTGACATCCAGGGAAAATGAGACCCTCTATGCAAAGTGCCTAAGCCAACACCTGGCATGTATAGCTGCTCTGGTCCCCAACACCGTCACCACTGAGGGTCCTCAGCACTGATGCCGAGGGCTCAGAAACGATCCCGCCCTAGACTGACAGGTGTGGGGGGTCCACGGCACGTAGGTAGTGATCCTTGGCCCTGCTGATGCTCATAGCGCCTCCAAGGTCACCCACTGTCCCCACTGTCCCCACTGAGCTCCTGCCCTGAGCAGGAGTGGTTCTGATCACTGGGGATGTGCAGTGAACAGGACAGAGCGGGATCCGGGTCAGCGGAATGTGCATGTTAGCAAGGGAGAAGTTAGGCAGTTCCTTCAAAATGTCTTCTCTTCTTTTTGGAACAAAGCTGCGTCCAACCCTTGCGTCTTCGGGGCAGAACTGAAATGCTGAAGTCCCAGATACCTGGGTAGCAGCTTTGCAATACGATCTCGGCAGACGTGCCCAAAGTCACCGGCTGGCGCCGCTGTTGGGATTAATGCCAGGAACTGACGGGAGCCCAGGACGGTGTTTGCAGCCATTTTGCTGCTCAGCTGTTTTATGAAAAAGCTACAAAGTCCACATTTGAGACTAAAACAGGACAAAGGGAAAAGAAAGAAAAGCCCAGAGAGCTTGCTGCCACGTTGTTCTCCCTGTCGATTCTGAGGAGGGAAAGCATCATCAGAGTGACATCCACCCAGTGACCTGGGCCTTCCGGACGCCTGAGTCTCTGTCCACGCCGACTCCACTCCTGTTGCTCTGTGTCCGGCCTCTATTCCCACGCCTCCCCCGTGGCGTTATCGGATCTTTAGGTGACGAGGCAAACTCTTATTTGATCTAAGGACAAGAGTTTGTCTTTTCTCTAGGGAAAGAGGACGACACAGGGAATCTCCTGGCCTCTTGTGTCGAACAGAAATGGGGTTTCAACCCTAATTCTACAGCCTCCTCCACAGGTGAGGCTGAGCGATGCAGACTTGGGCCTGACGTCCTCGTCCAGAACATGCACAAAACAAGGCCTCTGGGCCACCGTGGAAAGCAGGATCACGAAACGTGAGGGGTCCAGCCCAGCTTCTCCCAGAGCAGGCACGAAGCACGCCTGCGCCCCTTTCCCGTGACGACAGCCTTAAACAGAGAACGCGTCACACAACAATCACGCAAACAAACCAGAAACTTATAAGCCCTTCATCTCGCACCAGAAGGCTGAACCTCACAAAACATAACCTGCAGAAACCTCTCTCTGGCAAAGGCTTTTCTTCAAAAAGCAGCTGTCCTCTTTCCTTCTTTCTTTTTTTAAGGGTGGGCGAGTCATGTGAACCAGGGCTTCAGGGATGGATTGGGCTCGCTGGATGGGGCTTGTCCTGCAAGCCTCAGCCTCTGTCTCGTGTGCCCTGGAAGAGGGCTCTGTCCCCCTGGTAGTGCACGGCTCAGCTCCCTCTGCCCTTGGCCGCAGCCGGCCACGTGACCCTCACATGCCCTATACGCCCACCGGTCTCTTTCTTCTCTTTGGCTGGGCTTGCTTTCAGAGACAGGGATACGCCTTGCTTATGTGGGCATTCCCAAAGTCTAGCACATAACAGCAACCTAAACAGTGTGATTAAAGAGAAAAAGGAGGGAACAAGGAACCAAACTGGACTTGACATTTTCTCCAGGAAAGAAAGATAAATGAAGGAATGAAATCCAGAGTGAAAGAAACCAGGCCAACACGTCAAATAAGTAAAGCCTCAGCACAACTTTCCCCCAGTCCTCTGCATCAATTTCTGAAATCCTTGAAGGAAAAAAAGTGAAAAAAGGAAAAAAGAGCATGCAGCTAAGAGCCATGCCTGCGGCACCTGGGCAAACTTCCTCGCCCTCTCCTGGTCACTGGAATATCTCCTTCTCTCTCCCCTGTTCCACATCAGTGCCCGATCTGCCCGCAAACAGAGGTTCAAGGAATGGCGGACTCCCTGAAGTGGCCAGATGAGGTGACCTGGCCATCGAAGCGAAGCCGCGTCCTCGACTTCCCTGAGAAGTCTTCCCTAATAAACCCAACCCATGTATCTGTACGCTTAGAATTCTGTACACAGATAAAGGATACATTTTGTTCTCTATGGATGTCCCCCCGCCTGACCTTCAACTCCTTACGCAGAGGGCAGTGTCTCCCACGGTACTTAGGGAAGAGACGGGCATTCGGCAGCCCACAGAGACCCAGACACACCTGGGGCCAGGCTGGGGCTTATCCCTGCCATCCCCACAATGGGGGACAATTTCTCTTCCCCCAGACTGAGCCATAATGACATCCTGGGCACAGAGAAAGGCATTGTTGAAAACATCGAGGCGTGTAAGCCCGTCTTTACTTCCATGCGTTTCATCCACCAGCTGGTTGGATTATTTCAGGTGACTTTCATGAAACTGTCTTTCTCCTCTGATCTCTATTCATTGCCAAATTGCCGCCACTGAGTTAATTTGGAAGTAATCAATAAAGGGTTTCTCACTCAAATTCTTTGAATAGCTACAAATGAAGATTCTGTATTTATATATAATGTGTGTGTATGTGTGTGTGTATATATATATATATATATATATATATATATATATATATATATAT